>NC_061117.1:120072128-120250309 GCF_002878395.1 Capsicum annuum
TGAAAGAGATACAGATGCTTGCTTCTTGGATTTCCAAGAGATGGGGGGATGTCCCATGGATATAAAAAAACCCACTGATCGATCGACGAGAATCTGGGCAAAATGCCCAATCCGCATCGCAAAATACACTGAGGGAGAAAGATGGAGAGACAGATAAGAAGATCCCTCAACAAAAATGTCCTTTTAGGTAACATAGAGCCCTTAAAGACGCTGTAAAATGTATATCGCAGGGAGTTTGCATATATTGACATAATGTTAATACTGCATAGCATATATCTGGCCTGGTATAAGTTAAATAACTTAGCTTGCCAATCAAATGAAAAAAAATCTGACATGGGTGTTCCTGATGATTCAGAAAGTTTACAAGAAGGATCCATCAGAGATGATACAGGATGCAAATGAGAAATGTCAAACTCTTGAAGCAAATCAAAGGTATATTTCCTTTGATTGATGATAATTCCATGATCTTCCCTTAAAATTTCCATTCCCAGAAAGTAATGTAGAAGTCCTAGGTCTTTGATTTTGAATTCAGAATTAAGAAACTATTTTAGACACTCGATCTCTTTGGTGTCACTACCTGTAATGAGGATATCATCAACGTATACAGCCACAATAGATATCGAAGAATCATTTTTTTTTAAAAATAGAGAATAGTCGTTGAGAGAAGCACTGTAACCTTTGAAATTAAGAGCACCTGCAAGTTTGGCATACCATTGCCTAGAAGCTTGTCTCAAACCATAAAGCGACTTGTTGAGTTTGCACACCAAATTACGATCAGGAGAAGATAAACCAGGTGGAAACTTCATATACACTTCTTCTTGCAAATCTCCTTGCAAGAAAGCATTTTTAACATCAAATTGAGAAATATACCAATGCCTTTTAGCAGCCATAAACAAAATACATCGGATTGTAGTCATTTTGACTACGGGGGAGAAGGTTTCATTAAAATCTACCCCTTTTTTTTGGATGTCCCCCCTTATGACCAACCTAGTTTTTAGCCTTTCAAGTGATCCATCTGCTTGATACTTTACCTCGTAAACCCATTTGCAAGGTAAAACCTTCCTTCCCAGTGGAAGTGGAACCACATCTCAAGTGTGGTTGGATTGTAAAGCTGCTAGTTCATCATCCATAGCACTGCACCAATCTGGATTAGTAGATGCCTGGTGATAACTAGTTTGTTCTTTGATTGTAGACACTGATTCATGAATGAGTTGATTTGATAAAGAGAGTCCAGCAAAAGAAATAGAATTAGGTGCAACAGAAGATGCAAAACAAGACTCAGTAACTGCGCTAAAAAATACATTGTTACAGAAATAATCTTGTAAATAGACTGGACGTACACCTTTATTAGTTCTGTTCGATCTCCTAACAAGTAGTGTACTGGTTGTAGGTAGATTTTCTAGTGGAGAAGGTGGGGTTGATTGTAAATGTGAAGAATCTAAAACTTGTAGTGTATCTGAAAATGGAAAAGTGTGGTTTGTAGAATTTATGTTGAAAAGGAGTGTGTCATCAGTGATAGAAACAGATTCATGGTCTGGTACAGAAAAGATAGGTGGAGGTGATATGGGATTCTTTGTAAAGGGAAAAATATTCTCATAGAACTGGACATCTCTAGTGACAATTATTTTCTGTGTATTCAACTCTAAGAGTTTAAAACCCTTTTGATTAATGGGATAACCAAGAAAGACACAAGTTTGTGCTCTTGGTTCAAACTTTCCTCTCCTATGTGACAAAGTGCTAGCATAGCACAAGAATCCAAAACACCTTAATGAACTATAATTAGGTGCCTTACCAAACAATCTATGATAGGGAGTTTTTTCATGAAGAACTCTTGAAGGCATCCTGTTAATAAGAAAAGTAGCAGTGAGGATACACTCTCCCTAATATCTTAAGGGAACCTGAGATTGAAATAAAAGAGCCATTTCCGTTTCAAGCAAGTGCCTGTGCTTCCTCTCAACAACTCCATTTTGTTGAGGGGTAGCCACACAGGATGTTTGATGTACAATCCCTTGAGAGTTGAAATAATTAGTTGAAATCAAGCTCTTTCCCAACTCCAGGGCATTATCTGACCTTATTGTCTTCACCTTAACATTAATTATCTCTCAACCATATTCAGAAAACATTGCAATACAGGAAAGGCATTACTTTTGGTTCTTAACAGATAAGTCCAAGTCCCTCTACTGTAATTATCCACTATAGTAAGGAAGTATCTATATCCATTGTAACTATCTACCTTGTAGGGTCCCTAAGTATCAATGTTAATAAGGTCAAATATAAAAGTTGTTGAAATTTGACTAATGCGGAAAGAAGGTCTAGATTGTCTAGCTTTAGGAAAAATATCATAAAAACACTCAAAAGTAGATGGAAAAGAAAGGAAACTGACATTCTTCATTGATGAAAAAGGCAAATGCCCCAATCTAATATGCCGAAGTCTTACATTAGAAGCTGCATTAGTACAAATGGGAGATAAAACAATACTATTTTTTTTAGAAACAGAAACTGAAGAACTACTAGGATTAGTAACAATCTTTCTACAAGTAGTCTTGCTGAAACTAGAGAATGAATCCTTGGCATTAGGCTTGAGTAGATAAAGACCTTCTTGTGCTTCACCAAAAACTTGAGGCCTCCTCATGGAAGGGCCCTGCATCACACAGTTTGTCAGAGTGAAATACAAGGTGCAAGAAAACTATTTACATAACTTGTGAATAAACATAAGATTATACTTGAAACTAGAAACATATAACACATTTTCTAGAGTCAAATAAGAAAATATGGCTACTGTACCTATATGAGTAACTGAAATAGTTTGACAATTAGGAAGATTAACAGTTAAAGAAAATTGAAGACAAGTTATGGAAGCAAAGGAAGATGAATTAAAAAACATGTGTTTTGATGCACCTGAATCTATGATCCAGGTGCTAGAGTTTAGTACAGAAAAATATGAACCGAGATGCTTAGAAATTGTACCAGCTACAGAATTAGCATTGATGTCAATCCCTGAATTTGAACCTTCCTCCACCTTCATCTGTTTAAGCATCTGAACAAATTGAGAATATTGTTCCTTGCTGAAAGGTATCTCAGATTCAATAGCTGGTTTTTTCACTACATCTTTCATCATAGCATTATCCCCCCTTATCTGATTTTGAGAACCCCTATCATTTGTGAACTAAAAATTCTCAGGAAAGCCTATCAGTCTGTAACAATCTACTTCCAGATGTCCTTACTTTCCACAATAATCATAAGAGACATTTGGGTTGTATTTCCTTTTTTTCTTTGAGATTTGAAAGCTGTTTGGTGAACCTCTGCTATTGAACCTGAGAAGGTGCAGATCTGGGATAAAAATTCCCAGCTCTGTGAGGAGCTGATGGTATAAACTTTTGTGTCTGTTTTGCTGCCTTCTAATTGTTAATATTTCTTGTCATGAAGGCAGATGAATCTGCAGAACTCACAGGGTTGAAATAAGATTCCTTCTGGTTCTCATTTTGCAGAATCAAAGAGTAAGAAAGATTGATGTTAGGTAATGGGTTGATCATAATAATGTTGCTTCTAGCTTGAGAATAGGTATCATTAAGACCCATGAGAAACTGTATCAACCTCTCATCCTCTAAGGATTTCTTTAGTTTGAGCTTACCTTCACACATACACACACAACTACACTGAATATTAGAATTAAGAGAATCTAGTTCATCCCAAAATTTTTTGAGTCTAATGAAGTATCCTGCTATGCTATTTGTTCCTTGATTTAAGCTATTGAGATTCTTTTGCAGATGATAAAGCTTAGCACCATTGGACTGACCAAACCTGTGCTCGAGGCTGGTCCAAAGCTCTTGTACGGTTTTGGAATAAATTACATTGTCAGCTATATCCTTAGAGAGTGAATTTAAGATCTAAGATGTGACCATGTTATTACATCTGTTCTATGCTTGAAAATCTACTGAATCCAATGCTGGGCATGGGTGGGAACCCGTGATGAGTCCCAATTTGTTCTTTGCTGACAGAGCAATTAGGACTGACCTCTTCCAACCTGGATATCCCTTGCCATCAAAGGGTGTATTTACTAGTGTCATACTAGGGTTATTAGAAGCATGAAGATGATTAGGATGATTTGGATCCATGGTGAGGGTGCTAGCAGTAGTAGTCATTGAAGAAGTAGCTATTTGCTCTGCCATGTTTGAGGTTGAGAAAGGAGAAAGTTGGTGTTGAATCTGATCTAATCTGAAAATTATTGCTCTGATACCATGTAGAAAAGTTAGAACCAACTTTGGGAAATTTTCTTGATAATCTTTATTATGTGTGAACCAATGTATATATATACATGTATCTTATGCAAGAAGCTAAATAATAAAAACACATGTATCTTGTGCAAGAAGCTAAATAATAAAAACACAAAGCTAATTAATAAAACAACAAAAGAAATATCTAAACACTTGTATCTTGTCTTGACATTTTTTTTAATTCTCAACAAATTGATTAAAAACACACGATTTCAAATCGTTCTATCTATTGTTCTCGTGCATCAATTACATCCAAATACTCGACTTTAAATATTGATCATTATATTCTTTCACATTGCTTATGTTGCTAAATTTTAAGAAAGGGATCGTGAAACTATGTATTCAGACAATAAGAGAGAGTTTATGGTGGATGACAAAGTTGATAATTTATGTTTCAGTAATGAGGAGTGTTGTCAAACTTGACATGCCAATTAATAGTGACTGAAATATTCAGATTGCAAGGCTTTTGTGAAACTTTACTATGAGAATAGACAAGGATGAAAGTTGAAATATTTGTGGATATTGGGGAAGTTTATCAAGCCTAAATTTTTTTCAAATGTCACACCCATTCTGTTAGTGTATTTCCTTGTGTAATTTCTTTTGCAAATTTTGATGTTGTCTACAAGTTAAGTTATTTGGACGATGCAAAAATTCTGACCAAGAAGTACATCAGGGGCACCTTTTTTTTTGCAACGTCGTCATGCTTTTATCTCGTGAAGTTATCAATATTTATATGAAATCAAAAGAAAATCTTCATCTCCATGTAGAAACCAACAAGCTGTATTTTTGGTGCTTATCTTTGTTCAACTACTTAATCTTCTGAAAATAAATATTTCTTTTCCTTTTATTGCAGTTTTTTTTTAAATTATATAGGTGTTCATATATTTATAAATAATTTGTTGAATTTGAGTTGGCAAAAGAGACTTTAGAAAGGGTGAGAACTTACAGGAATGCAACTGCTAATATATTTATTAACAACTTCTTCATTATCTTTGACACTGATAGTTTTAGGACAAACAAATTTGAGGCAGAGACAACAACAAATGGGGAGTCATAGTAACTAAATTATGAAGAAACAATGGAGATTTACCATTATTTCTCGAAATTATCTCAGATCTTTGTTCTGATTTTGATCCATTTTTACTTTGTTCCTAATAACTGAAACTTTATGGAGGTAAGAATCCTTAGAGGTAGAGTCTATTTGATTGTCGTTTGTGTTTTTTTTATATTGAGTTTGATTTTATTTCAACATTTTAATTAGGTGACATTTATTTTCATTATTGAAATTTTAGTCATTCTACAGTCCGATTACCGATTCTTTATGTTTTTTAATTGAAGCTTTGTTGTACCAAAACTCACCAAAGAGTTGCCATTTACCCTAGTTCTTTGAGATAGCGAAAACCATAGCTCGTAAATAGGACTCGAAGTACATGTTAAGCCGTTTAATCTGACTATTACACTATGATGATAAGCAATAGTCAAATTAAGCTTAGTCCCTAAAGACATGAATAATTGCTGCCAAAACTGGCTAATGAAGAGTGGATCCTATTAGTTACAGTGAACTTAGGAAGACGATAGAGTTTGTACACCCTCATAAGAAATACACCAACCAACTCCTTAATAGTGTATGAGTGTTTAAGAGATAAGAAATGACCATATTTGGTTAGCCTGTCCATCACCAACAATATAGAATTCGTATGCCATGAAGAAGGCAACCTGTCAATAAAGTCCATGGCTATGTCCTACCATGGACATTCATGAGTTAAAAAAGGTTGGAGAAGAGATGGTTGGCTGTATATGTTCATACTTGACCCTTTGACACACATCATATCCAACAACCCATTTCCTAATTTCAGCCTTCATATTGGGCCAATAAAAAATCGTGTATACCCTCTTATAGGTGCCTTTCTAACTTGAGTGACCCCTAGTAGGGATGGGTGTAAGACCTAAAATATCTTAGTTCTGAGGTCAATATTTGTTCCCATAAAGATCCTGTACTTGAACTTGAGAATTCACTGATGAAGTGTATAATCTGGTCTACTGGAGGGATCAGTGATAAGCTTATTGGTCAGTGGTAGTGCCATTGTGTCATCATCATAACTATGAATCACAACCTTCATCCATGTAGGTTCCAAATTTGTCAGGGTATATGGGAAGGTTCACCCTAATGTCTCCTAGATAGAGCATCGGTCACTCAATTTTTTGTTCTCTTTTTCAACTGCACTTTACGATCAAGGCCAATTATCTTAGTTAAGCTATTATGCACAAGATTAGTAGCTCTTTGCTCTAGTATGTATTTTACATTATGATGATAAACGTGATTGTAAGGTAGCCCCCAGGATAATTTCTCCACTTGTCCACATATGATAACAAAATCATGTATTCCTTCTCATAGATAGACAACCCTAGATGTCTAGGACACAAGACCTACTAAAAAATGCCATTGGCCTACAATCGTGCATTAGTCGATGGACCAAACATCCGTCTCTACTATGAATGTTTTGATAAAATTAGCCAAAACTAAGTCATGTGCAGTAGGCATATCAATTTTTAGTGCTTGAAAGGCTTTGTTAGCTTTTCAACCTATTTGACAACATGCTCTCTTACTAAGCCTAGGAAACTCCTTTACACAATTCGAACCAGGGCCTGGCCGTGTCAGGTATCTCAAGTCCAACGGGGATCGGAGACCACCCCTAATACCCATACCATTGACTATCCTTCACCCCATGCCGGATGAATTCTGAACATATAACAAGATAAAATAATACTAATTTAAAGGCATGATAGCAAGTCTAAAATCAAAACCAAAATCTACAACCAATTAATCAACCAATACCAATCCCAATACCAACACTAATACAATTGTTAACACTAATACCGATATCGCCCATGCCTATAGTAGTCTGACAAAGCCTCTAGTTAGAACCAAAGAATATCCAATCGAGACATGCCCCCAACCATAGTCAAAACCAAAACCAAACAATAATAATGACATAAAGAAGTCCATAGTATGAAATGGGGTCTTCCATAGTATGAAAGCTCACTACTTCAGTCTGACTCAACAGCTATCCTCGAATCACCAAGTCACTGAGCAGGAGGAGTGGTAGTATGGCCGGTTCTTGCATTGTGTGGAGATACAACACTCGAAGAAGGTTAGTGGGATGAACGCTAGAATGTAACTCAGGGATAAAGATAAAGTAATGCCATTAATCCAAAACCAAACCAAATCAAACCAATAAAATAGCCGTATGCATATACATATATAGTTTGTAAACAATGTTATTAGCCAAGACTTAGGGGATTTCCATGTATCCCGCAGACTCCATTATTAAAATCACTCGGGGGATTCCCGTGTACCCCACAAGGTTTTCAAAACCATCGTTAACCATTTTTCTATTTATACAATGCATTAATTCCAATAATATATCAAACTAAACATCTTGGGGATTCCATTGTACCCCTAATTTAAATTTCCACCTTTGTCATAACTAGAAACTAATTTTACAATACAGTGTTGGGGTCATAACCACTTCAAAAGTCACAATTTTAGAGAAAATTACCATTCTCAAGTTCAACCACCATGCCCATGCACCCACATGTTCAAAACCATATTTGAAATATAGAAAACCATAATTAAACAATAGGAAAACATTATTCAACAATAAGCATTCAAAACACCCAACCTTTATTTCAAAACCATAATAATACCATGAAATCCATACATTAAAACATGTGCTTTTATGTAAAATAACAATGAGGAAAGAGTAACATGCCTGAAATACCAAGAAATTTAGAAGAGATAGCACCCTTAGAATCCTAGATGATCACTTTCTTTGAAACCCTAGCCTTAGCTTGAACATAGAGTTTGAGAGAGAATTTTGGGAGTGTTTTATTAGGAATGATGGGATAATGAAGTCCCAAGAAAAGTTTTAAGTCGTGGGGTCCAAGGGTTTAAAGTGGGAAATATCCAGAATGCCCTTAACTTAAAAGTCAAAAAAAGTGTCGGCCTTTGATACGAGTCATCCATTGGCTTATAATCACTCCTTACGATTCATGACCCTGAGTCATAAACAAAACAGTGACCAAGACCCCATACACTGTCAACCTTACAACCCAACCACCCAATTTGTAACCAGACCCTACGACTCATAAGGTCCAGTTGTAGGCAACACATAATTCAAATGGGTTAGACACTGGACAACCTACGATTTTACCTGACGACTTATAACATATCCCCACAGCTCTTAGTGAGCCACTCATACTCAGAGCATATTCAAGACATAAACTTACTGATTTAGTTATGGCTCATCTTAAAGACCCATCACCAGCCCTTACGACTCATATCCACAAGTCGTAACCAAGGCAGAAACCCAAACACCATCCCCTGGACACCTTTTGACTAGGGCCACCTGACCCGATAAGACACTATACGACTTGTATGGTCAAGCCGTAATCAAGGTAGCAAGCTCAGAGCTTAAGAAATTTCTAGGGCCAAAATTTAGGGTATTTTTCTCCCCCACTTAGATCATTTGTCCTCGAATGATGGGACAAGGCATTAAGTAGCACGATTAAACCCCAAACATCCCAACTCATAACTTTTAAACAGAAAACAGAATACCAAGGTATTCATAATCTTTCTTTAATAAAGATAGAAAACAAAGATATCAAGAACAATACATACCTTAAGAACAATTTTTTGGAATAGGGAACAAGAATGGATTCTTTGACTTTATGTCCTCTTTGGCTTCCCAAGTAGCCTCTTCAACCTTGTGGTTCCTCCATAGAACCTTTATGACCTTGCCAAAACCGCTGTACTTGCCGATCCAAAATTTTAACCGAGGCTTCCTCATAAGATAAGGAATCCAAAATACCAATATCCTTGATAGGCACAATTAGCGACGGATCACCCACACACTTTCGCAATATAGATACACGGCACATCGGGTGAACAAAGCTCAAACTAGAGGGCAACTCCAATTCATATGCAATATTACCAACCCTCTTCAAGACCAAATATGGACTGTCATATTGGGGACTAATCTTTCCCTTCTTCCCAAACCGCATTACCCCCTTCATGGGAGATACCCTCAAGAACACCCTATCCTCAACCTCAAACTCTAACTTCCTATGCCTCACATCTGCACAGGACTTTTGGCAACTTTAAGTGGATTTAAGCCTATCCTGAATCACCTGTACCTTCTCCATGGCTTGGTTAATCAAATCCGGGACAAATATTTCTGCCTCACCAACCTCAAACCACCCAATAAGAGATCTACACCTCCTACTATAGAAAACATAAAACAGAGCCATCCTAATGTTAGAGTGGTAGCTATTATTATACATAAACTCTATAAGAGGTAAATGTTCAACCTAACTACAACCATAGTCAATCACGCAAGCCCAAAGCATATCTTCCAATGTCTAAATAGTCGATTTCGCTTGCCTATCCGACTGTTGGTGGAAGCCATACTTAGACCTGCTTAAGTCCACAAACCTCTCTAAAATAATTGCCAAAAGTGTGATGAGAACTGAGCTCCACAATCTGATATGAAAGAAACAGGCGCCCCATGCAACTTTACAATTTCCTCAATAAACAACTTGGCATAATCCTCCACTGAGAAATTTGTCCTCATTGGAAAGAAGTGAACAGACTTTGTCATCCTACCCACGATGACCCAAATTGAATCAAACTAATTTCGAGATCGAGGAAGAATGGTAACAAAATCCATATTAATCACTTCCCACTTCCATATAATTAACTCAATTTTTTTATACAACCGTCTGGGACGCAAATGCTCAACCTTCATCTGTTGACACACCATGTATTTAGCTACAAAACTGGCCACATCTCACTTCATATTTTTCCACCAACAGATTTTCTTAACACCATGATACATATTCATCAAACCAGGATGAATATCGTAATGTGACTCATAATTCTCGGCCAAGATTCGTTCTCGCAACCCTTCTACATCGAGAACATACAATCTTCCTTGGTACCATAAGGTACCATCACCACTAACCTCAAAGGCCATCACTTTCTGCTCACCTACATCACCCTTGATTTGTATCAAAATAAGATCTAACACTTGCTTTTCTTTCACCTCAGCACCAAGAGATAACTTCGCCACCTCTTGAACAAACACACCACCATCTTCTGAGTCCAAGAGATGAACTCTAAAGTTAACCAGACGGTGAAATTCCCGCTTATCCTCATCCACATGAGTTAAAATCCCTATGGATAAACTGCTAAGAGCATCAACACCCACGTTAGCTTACTTGGGTGGTAGTAAAGACTCATGTCGTAGTCCTTGAGTAGCTCAAGACACCTTCTTTGCCTGAGATTTAGCTCTTTCTGAGTGAACACATATTGCAAGCTCTTATGATCATAAAAGATATACACATGCACTCCATAAAAATAATGACATCATATTTTCAACGCGAACACCACGACTAATAATTCCAAGTCATAAGTCAGATAATTCTTGTCATGCACTTTTAACTGGCTAGAAGCATAAGCTACCAGCTTACCATACTGCATCAAAATACAACCAAGCCTCACATAGGATGCATCATAATAAATCACAAATTTGTCAGTGCCTTTAGGCAAAGTCAAGATCGGAGCCGATATCAACTTATCCTTCAACTTCTCAAAACTACCCTCACAAGCATCGGACTACAAGAACTTTACCTTCTTCTGAGTCAACTTAGTTAATGGGGCAGCTATGGAAGAGAAACTATTTACAAATCTTCTATAGTAATCGGCTAAACCCAAGAAGCTTCGAATTTTGATTGGAGTCGTGTGTCTAGGCCATTTCTTAACCACTGCAACCTTTTATGGATCCACCATGATCCCTTCACTAGATATGACATGACCCCAAAAAGTAAAACATTCAACTAGAATTCATATTTAAAAAATTTAGCATACAACTGCTACTCTTTCAGGGTCTGAAATACTATGCGGGGGTGATCGACATGATCCATCTCACTCTTAGAGTACAACAGAATACAGTCTATGAATTCAATAATGAACAAATCCAAAAACTGTTGAAAGACCCTGCTCATCAAGTCCATGAATGCCGTCGGGGAATTAGTCAACCCAAAGGACATAAACAGGAACTCAAAATGGCCATATCAGGTATGGAAGACAGTCTTAGGGATATTCGCTTCCCTAATCTATAACTAATGATATCTGTATCGAAGATCAATCATGAAGAAAAAATTAGCATCCTGGATTTGATCAAACAAATCATCTATCCTTGGAAGAGGGTACTTATTCTTTACCGTCACCTTATTCAATTATCGATAATCAATACACATACGAAGAGAACCATCCTTCTTATGCACGAATAATACTAGTGCACCCTACGGGATACACTATGATGGATGAAACCCTTGTCTAAAACTCCTTTAATTGCTCCTTAAGCTTCTTTAACTCAGTTGGAGCTATTTTGTATGGGGAAATAAAAATAGGACGAGTGTACAGAACAAAATCAATCTCAAAATCAATCTCCTTATTAGGAGGAACACCAGGAACGTCATCAGGGAAGACCTCAGGAAATTCTTTTACCACCAGGATAGATAAGGAAGGACCCACCAGTCAGAGTCTTTAACCTGAACCAAATGATAAAGACATCCATTGGAAATTAAATTCTGGGCTATAAGATATGATATGAACCTTCCCTTAGGCACTAGAGAACCACCTTCCAACTCAATAACTGACTCATTAGGGAATTTAAAAATGACCATATGAGTTTGGCAATCTAAAGAGGCATAGCACGAGTGCAACTAATCCATCCCTAATATGACATCAAAATCAACCATGTATTATTAAAACAGATCCACCAAAGTCTCCTGACTACCCACCGATATCACAAAAACCCTATAGACTCTCCTGGCACCCACAGAGTCACCCACTAGAGCAAAAATAGAAAAGGGGTTCAAAATACACTCAGGAATGAATCCAAAATGCACAACCACAAATGGGGTCATATAAGAAAGAGTGGACTCCAGTTCAAGTAAATAGAACACATCACGAGAAAAGAATTTCAACATACCAATAATGACATCAATCGATGCCTCGAAATCCTAATGGGTAGTGAGAGCATAGAGTCAATTTAACCAGTGTCGAAGCCAGATGGTGCAGTCTTTTGTGCAGGAGCTGATGAAGAGGCCACTGAAACCCTGTTTGCTCCAGAAGCAACCTTACCAATGGGATAGTTTCTAAGTATATGCCCTGGCTGACCATAATTAAAGCACTTGTCCCAACCCGCATCACAGAAACCCTAATAAAATCGGCTACAAAATCTACATGGAGGATATGATGGAGTTGATTGGGCCCCACTAGCCCAAGATTAGGCACCCTGTGCCCTAGAACCATTGCCCTCATGAAAATACCTGTCACCAAATGGCTTTAGGTTGGGAGCACTAGCCGTCGAGTAGGACCCAAAATTTCTTCACTTTTTTTGGACCACTTTCCACGATCCGTACCGCTTTGCTGTTGACCTCCCCCTTGATTTGAATACCAAAATTTCTTGCTGTGTGTTTCCCCAATTTCAACTTGCTTCATCTTATCTTTCTCTACTTGTTGCATATATACAACTAGTCTTGAAATATTAATGTCTTTGTCCTACAAAGAAGCCTTACTCTTCAAAATCAAGTCTCGGGATAACCCAGAAGTAAACTTCCTCATTCTAGCTCTGATGCTAGATACTAACTATGGAGCATATAACGATAGCTGGTGGAACTTTAAGGCATACTCCTTGACTGATATCTTGCCTTGCTTCAGGTTAACAAACTCTTTTGCCTTAGTCTCCCTTAGCTCTTGCAAAAATAAATGATCAAGAAAAACTCTAGATAAGTCCTCCCACAAGACGGAATCAACATCTACACCTCTGAGCTGCTCCTACTCTTTATACCATTGATGTGATACATCCTTTAACTGATAGGCTACAAACTCTACACCTTCCACTTCAGTAACATGTATCACCAGGAAAATCTTTTCCATACAATCTATGAAGACTGATGATCCTCCTCAACTTTTATATTAGTGAAAATAAAAGAATTCAACCTTATGAATTGACCAACTCTAATGGTTTCAGATGATGGAGCAACAGAATTTAGATGCTCAGTCTGAGAGGCGACTAACTGAGTGAGCAAATGGATCGACTAGTGAAACTTGGCAATAAATGTGTTAGCTTGAGGTGTTTAAGGAGGGATAGGAGAAACCGATGGATCTCTATTATGAAAATCAAAGACAGTGGCCCTAGACCTAGTCTAAACCCCTAGGGTAGGAAAGACTCTATTTTCATTGTCCTTTATTAGGACAGAAGGGTTCCCCCACATATCAGTTCTTCTCGGAGGCATAATCTAAAAAGCGAACAAATAAGGATTAGAGAGATCCAAGACCTTAGACTCTATATCCCAAAAAGAGAACAAAAGAAAGAGAAACATTCTTAAATTCCTCATAGCCTCTCCCATATGAGTGTGGCATGCTACATACCCTTAAGAGAAACTCTACTTTACATGACTTTATGGACACCCAATTGACCATGAACCTACGTTCTGATACCAATCTGACACAACCCAAACTAGGGGCTATCCTTGTTGAGTATATCAAGTCCAACCGAGACTGGGGACCATCCCCAATACCGATACTATTGACTACCCTTCACCCCATATCAGATGAATTTTGAACATATAATAAGATAAGATAATATTAATTTAAAGACATGATAGCAAGTCTCAAATCAAAACCAAAATCCACAACTAATTAACTATCCAATACCAATCCCAATGCCAATAGCAATAGCAATGTTAACACTAATACCGATAACACCCATGCCCATAGTAGTTCGACAAAGCCTCTAGTTAGAACCAAAGAATATCCAATCAGTACATGCCCCTGACCATAGCCAAAAACCAAAACCAAAGAATAATAGTGTCATAAAGAAGTTCATAGCATAAAATGAGGTCTTTTGGAGTATAGAAACTCACTATTCAGTCTGACTCAACAGTGTCCTCAAATCACCAAATCACTGAGCAGGAAGAGTGGTAGTTTGGCCAATTCCTACATTGCATGGGGATATAACGCCCGAAGATGGTTAGCGGGGTGAACTCTAGCATGTAACTTAGGAATACAGATAAAGTAATACCATTAATCCAAAACCAAATCAAATCAATACAAATAACCATATGCAAATACATATATACATATATTTATACCGTGCTGGAATAGGGAACAAGGTTTAGCATGGATTTTAAAACCTTAATTTGGATTGTGTAGATTTACCATCATAAATCCACCCACGGGCTATATGGGTCTAGTGTTACCTCCTTAATGGGCCCTAGTACATGTAGCTGCATGAACCGAAGATATTATAGATGGCTAAGGATTTCCTTGTACCCTTTTCCCTCCATGATATATATATACAAGTATAGACTTGGGGGATTCCCTTGTACCCCACAAGCTCACAATCATCAAGATCACCCATCATGTTTACAAACATGAGTTTCCAATGTCCGTTCTTCAGACTCACACCTTCATGACTAGCTATCACAACCCTCTTTATTTCTTAATTTAAACATTTAACACATAACCAAACCAATTCTAGGAGTCAGTTATTAAGGCATTATTAAGTGGTATCTTCATACCAATTATAGTTTGCAAACAATGTTATTAGCTAAGACTCAGGGGATTCTCGTGTATTCCACAAGGTTTTTAAAACCCTCATTAACTATTTTTCCATTTATGTAATGCATTAATTCCAATAATAAATCAAACCAAACATCTTGGGGATTCCATTGCACCCCTAATTCAAATTCCCACCTTTCTCATAACTAGAAACCAATTTTACAATACAGGTTTGGGGTCATAACCGTTTCAATAGTCATAAGTTTAGAGAAAATTACTATTCTAAAATTCAACCACCATACCTATGCACCCACATGTTCAAAACCATATTTAAAATATAGAAAACCAAAATTAAACCATGGGAAAACACTATTCAACAATAAGCATTCAAAACCCCCAATCTTTATTTCAAAACCATAATAATACCATGAAAGCCATACATTAAAATATGTTCTTTTAAGTAAACTAACAATGAGAGAGGATTAACATGCCTGAAATACCAAGAAATTTGGAAGAGATAGCACCCTTAGAACCCTAGATAATCACTTTCTTTGAAACCCTAGCCTTAGCTTGAACATAGAGTTTGAGAGAGAATTTTAGGAGTATTTCATTAGGAATGATGGTATAATGAAGTCCCAAGGAAGGTTTTTAAGTCATAGGGTCCAAGGGTTTAAATTGTGAAATATCCAGAATGCCCTTAACTTAAAAGTCAGAAAAAGTGTTGCCCTTTGCTACGAGTCAACCATTGACTCATAACCACTCCTTACAACTCATGACCCCGAGTCATAACCAAGATACTGACCAAGACCCCATACACTATCGACCTTATGGCCAACCACCCGAGTCGTAACCAGACCCTACGACTCATAAGGTCCAGTTGTAGGCAAAAATAATTCAAATATGTTAGACAATGGACAACCTAAAGTTTCACCTCATGACTCGTAATATATCCTCACGACTCTTAGTGATCCACTCTTACTTAGAGTAGAGTCAAGCCACAAACTTACTAATTTGGTTATGGCTCTTCCTAACGACACGTCTCCAGCCTTTATAACTTGTATCCCCAAGTCATAACCAATGCAAAAACCCAAACACCATCCACTGGACATCTTACAACTAGGCCCACCTGACCCGTCAAGACACCATGCAACTCATATGGTTATGTCATAATCAAGGTAGTGATCTCTGAGCTCAATAAACTTTCAACGGATAAAATTTAGGGTGTTTCACTCCTTAAGGTTTCAATTGAAGTTAAGTTGGCCATGGATTTCAACTTTGAAGGTTCTGTGGCCACACACCTTCCCATGTTGATAATATGCCCTAAGTTTTCCACTTTGGGATGAGCAAAAGAGCATTTAGACAACTTTGCAAATAACTGTTCCTTCCTCAAAATTTCAAAAACATTATGGAGGTGTCTTATATGATTATTCACAGTTGCACTATAAGCTAGTATCACGAAAACATATTAGGACAAACTTCCTCAATTGAACCTTAAACACATGATTAATAAGGGATTGAAATGTGGCATAGGTATTAGTCAAGCCAAAGCGTATGACTTTAAGTCCTAATGCCCTAAATGTGTCCAAAAAGCAGTCTTCTGATGTCGTGCTATCGATTCTTATATGATGATAACCAACCCAATCCAACTTTGAAAAAATACAGGACCCATGTAATTAATCTATTAAATCATCTACTAAGGGACTAGGAAATTTATCTTTACTGGCCATAGTGTTGATACAATAGCTCTAGTTCTTCTGATTTGCAATATGTTGCTTAAGTAACCTTGAGTATTATGTGTATTCGCTTTATCTGAGCTTTAAAAAATATACGAACCTTAGACATAGCCATGTAATCAAATAAAACCTCTAATTACCATCCTTATTTTTTGACTAATAGGACAAGGGATGAAAATGTGAATGACTAGCTTTTATAGTCCCATTTTTAGCAAATTATTTACTTGATTCTTTGTCTCATTATTATGGAAATAATTATACATATATGACTTTATGTTGAGGAGTTAAAACAAGATTCAATGGTTTATAGTGGTTATGGCCCCTCTTGGGAGGGAGGGATTGGCTTGACAAATACACCAAAGAACCTTTTTAATACTAGGTTGATACATGCAGATTCTATCTCTTTCACATCTAATTCAATAGCAGTCATATTAAACACATGTGCCCATATGGTTTGTCCTTTCTTCAAAAGTTGTTTTGCACTACTGGCAGACATACTTTTCAACTCACTTTTATGATAAATACCCTTTAATTCAAACCTTTATGATTGTAACTAGGGCTCTACAAAAATTGAATCCACCGATAAATTGAACCGATAAAAATATTATTGAGTTATCGGATTAACGATTTTTTATTGATTTTATAAAAATTTTTATTGGGTAAATGGTTCGGTATCAGTTTTAACTTATTGGGTTATCAGCTAAACCGATAACCCAATAAAGATACACTAAGTTATTATTTTATTCCTATTTATGTTATATATTTAAATCTCTCTCTCTTTATCTATCTATCTATCTATTTATCTATCTACCTCTCTCTTTATATATATAGATATGTGAATATATATAGATTATATGCACTACGAATTCATAATTCTGTGATTCATAAAGTATTAACCTATTCAGGGCAACAAAGACACAATATAAAGTTCGGCTATCATCATAATAAAAAGCTTAAAGCATTTATAGCTTCCAACAATTATGATTCAATTTTTTTCCTAACTAACATTTAGTTCAAGTTTGAAGATTCTTGTAAACTAAAATGCATTGCATAGGTTTTGACGGTAATTAAGATTTCATTTTTTTTTATGTTAGTTGTTACTATTTCTATTTTTTACGTATTTGGTTAAACCAAAAACCAAACCGTTAAGGATCAAAAACCGATAAATCAAAACCGATAAGAAAATATCTTATTGATTGATTATTGGTTTTACATATTTAAAAATCAAAAATCGATAAACCGAACCAATAACACGTAAAATCAAACCGAACCGACCGATGCACACCCCTACTTGTAACCTATATCTTGTATTTAACAAAATCTAGTAAGAAAAAATTACGTCTCTTTATCTAGTCTCCTAAAATCACGCAATTCCCACCTAGTCTGCCTAATTCCTCAAAGTCTACGCCTTGTATTATCCATTAAAACATATGAAATTGTGTAAGCTTATGGTGTGGTTACCATATGCCACAATCACTCCCATATGAACAACTCTGGTAAATCATACATCTATTTCTTCTAGAAGTCTCTATATCCAAGAAACTATGAGCGCATCCTGAATCTAATAAGATGGTATTGTCATTCTTGATAACAATACAAATAACAGAAGAAAAGATTCTAAACTTAGAAGATTAGAAATGAGGGAGGAATTCATTCTTGAAAAAATTAGAAACAAGCTCAAATATTAGATACTTGAAACCATATTTAACAGAAGTAGCGAATCAATTAAGAAGAGAAGAATAAGAATAGCGAAGGGAACTCAAACAAGAAATCTTATCATTGAAGAAATCCAAACTATGTTTCAAGATAGAACACAAAGGACATAACCTAAAAAGGGGTGCGGATATAGGCGATTAACTAACTTATGAAATAGATTTATTATATATCTAATGAATCTATTTTTCTTTGTGCGTGGATATTTCTTAAATTTTGTTTCAATATCTTTTAATGATTTATTCTTTTCGTAAGATATATTCATTAATTTGTTTGGTTTATTATTTTATCTTGTAGTAATTGCAGAGTTACAAATTTCCGTATAATAATTTATCCTAACTGTACTGTAATGTATATCTAATTCTAGATTTTCAATGTTATTTATTATCTTGCATTGTTCTTCTCGTAGTGAGTTTTTTAAATTATATAAACTATCACATGTACTTTTTTCTAAATTTTCTAAGGTTTCTTCTATCCATATTAACTTTTCTTTTAGATTTTCCATTATTTTTCTAATTCGGTTTCTATAATTAATTTATTTATTTAGATTATCTTGATTTTCTCTAGTTTTTCTAATATATTCTAACATCTCTTAATCTGAATAATATCCTTCTGAGTAAATTTCTTGGTATAACTGTTCTATCCAATTTATGGTTTCAATTTCATAGTCTATTACTTTTTCTAATGTTATTTTCTTAATGTCTATAATTTCTATATCTTTAATTATATATAAGATTAAAACTTTAAGATAATCTAGATGATCTATCTTTCAACATTGATTTTATTATAATATTTTGTAGTTGTTTATTTTAGTCTTAGTAGTTCTTGCATATTTTTATTAAGAAATTCTATATATTTTATATCTTTATTTTCCATATATTTATTTATTTTTATCTGTTTTTCTAGTAATTGTATGTTTTTTATATCTTTTTCTAAAAATTTTATGTAATTTGTCATGATAGCTATTTGTAAGAGTAGTTAGGTAGGTATGGTATATAATTTACTCTAGTCATGTAATATTCACCAAATGCTTTTTCTAATATGACTTTTCTTATATCTGCTACTTTTATATCTTTAAGTGCATACAAAATAAGTATTTTAAATTTATCTACCATCACATCAGATAAATAATTATTCATTTTCATAAAATTACTTTTTTCAAAATATTTCCTTCAACCATGTACATAACAAAATATGGTCATCTTAGATTACTATATACTAGATTATTCTTAAATAACATGTTCTTCGGTCACTATTAGCATGGTAATTTGGATACTTTTTCCCTTAAACAGTGCCTCTACTCTAGTTACTCCCAGCCACGGCTTTTTGCCTCATTGGTTTCACCTTTAGGATGGCATAGTTCTTAGGGATTTTTCTCTGTTTCCACTTTATTAATAAACTTCTTAACATATTATTCTTCGAATAATTCTACTATAAATTAACTAATATGAATTTATTTTATCATATCATGATTGTTGGGAATTATGAATTTAGCTATTCATAATCATAAATAAATATACCTATTCAGGTAGTTTCGATATGTCTGAAGTTTGTTCCTCCATAGCTTTTTCCATTGAAATATGTCTGTTTTTTAATTAACTGAGCAAAATATTTGAATTGGGGAGAGTATTGCTTCAACTCATGAAGGCTTGCCTTGCAATGCCTTCAGTTTCCTTTATTTATAGAACGAAAAAACTTTACAAGCATCTTTACACGTTTTTTAAATGCTAACCTATAAGTCAAAAAGGCTAGTACCTAGGCTAGTACCCTAAAAGTCTAAAGTCTTTATAGCCTTAAAAATTTCTACAAGTCTAGAAAAGTTAAGTCTAGAAAAGTCTACATAGGCAATAATTACAATTCGTAAAGACTAAAAATCTATACAATGAATTCAATATCTTGTCTCCGTTGATGTTGTCGTATCTGCTATATCTCCATTATTACTTCTTATCTTATCTTTCCAGCTGGCATTTTGTTTTCTTGATTTTTATTCTAGATGTACTTCTGGAATAATGTTATCTTCTCCATTACATCTTGAACATTGGTGAGCTGGATATTTGTGTCCAATTATTTTACAATATCTTGTCAGTAGTCCGTCTGAAATAAATCCTTTTTTAATTGCTCTTGCAGTAGATTGTTTTTCTTGGTTGAGTAATGTCATTATCCATTGTCTGACATCTTCTATATCTGCTTGTCGTAGCTCTTTTGAATTTGAGTAAATCATTTGATGATCTCTCGAATAATAGCTCCATATTGGGTTTCCATTAGTATAATTATTTGCTAGTTCTTGGATAATCGTAGCTAGTCCAATAAGTCGTTTATTTGCGTAGAAATCGGGTATCTCAATTCTGGGTATCTCCGGTTGCTGTGTAATATCTTCTGGTATGATCATATCTCTGGTTAGTCCTATTTTTACAACTTGTATAACTGGTTTTATTTCGTCATATAATATCTCTGCTGGTGCAGTATAACACTTTATGTAAAATAGATTTCCTTTCGTTATCCTTTTATAGGTGGTGAATATCTTGTGTAATTCTTCCATAGCTGTTAATTCTTCTCCGTCTTGGGTATATATGGTGTTTAATAGTCCATAGTCAAAATAAGTTTTTACTAGGCTTGGGTTAGTTTTGGGTAGTGCAATTAGTTTGTTATATCCTTGTAATTTTTGGGTTATATAGTTGGTGTTTGGTTCTTTGATGTTTGTAGCTCTGGGGTTAAGGTTTAGAAAAGTTTGTACTCTGTAGATATTTTCTATGTATTTCTGGGCTGTGTAGTTGTAAACTTTTTTATCTTGGTTTAGGCTTTCTCGGTATGTGGTAATTTGTGGGGGTATGAACAAGTGGTCTTTTTGTGTTTTTGGTGTAAATGGTTTTTCAAATATTTTATTCATATTCATGTTTTGGTATCTTGGTCGACTAACTCCTTTGCTTGTACCTGCAGAAGTAGATTGATAAATGTTATGGGTTTTATGGAGTGTCCCAACGTCTCCTTCTAGCTCTGGAACTTTAATGTCTTCCGATCGACATAGCTCTGCACACTGCTGAGTTAGCTGATTTGTAGCTATAGACTTCAGTTTATCTTCATTAGTCTTTAGCTTTTCTATCTCATTACCCATACTGTCCACTTTCATTGAAAGCGTAGTTAGGGTGTTAAGTATTTTTTCTAGAGTATCTTCTTCTATTATTTCAGTCTGTGTAGCTTTGTGTTGATATGTAATCTGCAATAACATTTTTGTTAGTACTGATTACTTCAATTATAAATGTGAAATTCAATATATTCAAGACTAATCTCCGAATCTCTTTTGTTGTAACTGAATTTTGTATTTTCTTTGTTAACCACCAGCGTACCTGTGTATTATCTGTTCGTACAATAAATTTGTTATATACAATATATGGCTCAAATGTGAACAAACATTTATATAATGAACATAATTCTTTCCTATTTATTTCCCATTTTATTTCTGTCTCATTGAATGTACCTGAGTAGTATCTACAATGGTGTTCTATTTTTTCTGCTTCATATCGATATTTAAGTACTCCTCCATAACTATATTCACTAGCATCTGCTTCTACTATATATATAAATTTTCTATTTCATCTGGAAATTGTAATTTTGGTAATTCTTTACAAAGTGATTTTATTTTTTGAACTTGTTTTTTATCTTCTTCATTATAGTTATATTCTACATCCTTTTTTAATTTTTTTCTGTAGTGGCTTTAAAGTTTCTGCTAATTTTGGAATATATTCTCTTACTTGGTTTACTAATCCTAAAAATGATTGTAATTTCTTCTTTGTATCTAATTCTTCTTTCGAATTTATTATTTTTTGTACTATATGTTGTTGCATTTTTATCTATTTGTATTCCTAAAAATTCTATCTGATTTTTCATAATTTCAGCTTTCTTTTCGCTTAGACTTATTCCCGATTTTTCTATTATATCTGTAAACTGTTCCAACAATTTCAAATGTTCTTCTTTAGTTTTTGTATATAATAATACATCATCTATGTATACTATACAATTAGATAATTGTTTAAAATAACTATCCTTGTGGTGCATTTTTATATCCAAATGGTAATACGTTCCATTCATAAAATCCTTGTGGTACCGTAAATGCGGTTAATTCTTTAGATTCTTCTTCTAACTTTAAATGGTAAAATTCTGATTTACAATCGAATTTGTTAAAATAATTATATCCTTGTATTTGCCTTATTTTTAATATCTTATTTGGTATTGGATAATTATATGTTATAGTTTTTGCATTTAAATTTCTATAGTCAATAACCATCCTACTTTTTCCTCTTTTTTGTTCACTATGTTTATTTACTATAAATGCTGGACTATTATGTTTACTATTACTTTTTTGTATATATTGTTTTTCTAATAATTCATCTATATGCATTTTAAATTCTTTTAAATCGTCAAAATTATATGTTAATGGTTTCTGTGTTATTATGCTATTTTTATCTATTAATTCAATTTTTATAGTAGTTTTATGTTTTTCCCATCCTTTTAATGGATCTTCACTATATAATTGTTCTAATTTTTTCTTAATTATTTCTATTTTATTTATTGAAAATATAGTTATTTCTATTTTATTTATCGAAAATACTACTAGTTCTATTGTATCTTTAGTATTTTTTATATTTTCTAACTTTTGTGTAATTTTTTCACTTCCTTTTATCCAATCAGTTTTCTTTCTTATTTTATTATTAACTCTTTTTGCTCTTACTTTCTGTTTGCATGGTGTTGTAAACCACCAGTCTGTTCTAGTTATTATATGTGGGTATAATTTATCTAAGAATGACATTCCAAAAAGTATATCTTTTGATTTTAGTTCATAATTATAAATTTCTTCTATTGTTAATATCTTATCCCATACTTGTATTTTTACATTCCTAGCTTTATAAGTAATTAAGCTTCCTTCATTATTAAATCCTTTAACTATTATTGGTGTTTTTAATTTATCCCATTTACTTTCTGGTAAGCAATTATATCTACATAAATTAGCTTCTGCTCCTGTATCCATCATAGACGTATAATATCTACTGTAATATCCTTCTACTACTATCTTCATTAATACATACATTTTCATTTTATTTTAAGGCTCTTCTTAAGAATAACTTCTCTTTGTTATATGTTAAGGTTAATTGTGTATGTTCTATATTATATGGTTTTACTTGTTCTAGCCTTTTTATTCCTAATATTATATCTGCTTTTTGCATTTCTTCCTTTACTTCGAATTCTATTTTTATTTTTCTAACTCCTATTATTATTTTTTTTCTGCTATATTTTTACTATTTATTAAACTTCTTGGTAGATCTGGGCATATATCATGATCAGTTTTTATTTCTTCATTTTTTACTAGATATTTTGCTATATAATTTTCTTCTTGTCCTGTATTCAAAAGTATTAGATATTCTTTTTCATTTATTTTTCCTGTTATGTAATATTGGTTTTAATTATTTATTGAATTTATTTCATAACTTGTTCTTTTTGATGAGCTTGATGATTCTGGTTTTTCATCAGCTATTCTTTTCGTTGTACTTATTCTATCATTTACTATTTCTAAATTTTCTTCTATATCTATGTCTCTATAGCTATAATCATTATAATCTATTGTTTTTTTACAATTTGTTCGAATGGGCTTTCTGTTCGTATTTTGTTAATCTTATTTTTTCCTGTTATTTTATGTTTTGTTGTTAATACATATAGATTTTTGCATCTTGCTGTAAATATTTTACTTCCTGGGGTTAATTCTATTCCTGATATTTTCCAATATAATAAGAGTGATTTATCTATATTTTTATCTGTTACCGCTACTGAATAATTTGCACTTATTATAAATTTAAATTTTTGGTATATTAAATTTCCTTTTACGGCAGTTATTATACTTTTTTCTATAGGTTTTATAATTCAATCATCTGCTAAATATAATTCTATTGGTATATCTATTCCTTGTCTAAAACATGCTTTTATTAATATCTCTGTACCTCCAAGGCGTACATATTTTATTGGATCTCCTTTACTTTTTATATCATTTATCTCTTTATTAATTATTCTTTTTGTTACTAGTGGTATACTAGCTTTGCTTTTTGCATATCTACAGTCTATTACATGTTCTTTTTGGCATACTACATAATATTCGTCTTTTTTCCTAGTAAACATATTTTTTATTGTTGGTATTTTAAATATTTTTTCTACACTTAAATCTAATTCTTTTCCTTTTATTTCATCAAATATATTACTGTCAAATATTATTTTTTGTTCTGTTCCTTCATCATTTAAATATTCTTCCTTTGTTATTATTTTTATATCTTCTTCAGTCATTTGATTCATCTATTTCACTATCTATTTCATTATCTGTTTCGTTTTCTGAAATTTCATATATACTATCCTCACTTTCTAATTCATAATCTATATAATCTATCTGCATATATTCTGTATTATCTATTTTTATTTCTAATATTTGTTTATTTTTCGAATTTTTAGGTAATTTACAATCTCTAGCTAAATGACCTATATTTCCACAATTATAACAAGTACATTCTTTTATAGATTTCTTCTTTCTATATGGTCTTTTGTATTTATAATTTTTTGCATAATATCTTTTTCTCGGTTTCTTATATTTATATTTTGATTTTTTATATTTCTTATATTTCTTATGTCTTTTTCTTTTCTTATAATATCTTTCTTCGCATCCGAATTGGGGTGCTATTTTATTTTTGCAACATGCTAAATTTCTTATTAATGTTTTTTCCATTTTTAATTCTTCTCTATATTTTTCACATAAGTTTCTATACTATTGTTGTAAAAATTTTATTCTTGCTCCTAACGTATCTACTATTTTTGCTTCTTCCCAACTTTTTATTATCTTTGAACTAAATGGCTCGGGTAATTTATTAAAATATAATTTTCTTATCTCTTTACTTTCTTCTATACTATATGCTCCTTTATAATAATATTCTTTAAATGCGCAAGTATATTCATCTATATAACACATATTACATATTGCTAATTTTAACATTAAATTCCTATTTGTATCTTTTTCTTCATCTTGTTCTTCTTCTATGGTTGTCATACTACCAAATTCATCTTTTATAGCTGTTTCGTATTTTTTTAATAATTCTATAGGTGTTAGTTTAGTTGTTGTTGACGATGTTCCTTCTATAGGTTTATTAGTTCTTAATACTTTCTTGCTATTTTCAGTTAAATTTGAAAACCATAGTTTTATCGATCCTATTAGTGTTCTTTCTATATATTATGGTGCATCTATTATGTTTATATTATTATCTAATAATTGTTTTGTCATATATCCTATCCATAATTGTATTGTTTTTTCTGTATCTATTACACAGTCTAGGTCTAAAAAGTTATAATTTTTATTAACTATTTGTTTTGGTGTTCATTTGTCATATTCATTATATTTTTTAAACTTGCTCTTATAATATATAGGTTTTCTTATTTCTGTTGTTTTAGGTATTATATTTTCGTCTTCTTTTTTATCAAGAGTATTTATTTCTGTGTTGGTACTTTCCAAGTTTTCCTCATTAATTACTTCTTATTTTTCATTGATTTCTAAATTTTTTATATTTGTTAATATTTCTGTATATGTTTCACTATCTTCTGAATCATAATTATCTGTCTCTTCAATATCTATATTATTTATTTCTAATTCTTTGTTTCTTATTTCCAATTTTTTCTTAAATTGATTTATCTGGTTTAGTAATTTTTGTTCTCTATCTTTTTCTTCTTTTTCCTTTTGTCTTTGTTCATACAGATCTTTTAACATTTGTAGTTCTTTTTCTAATTCAGCAATCCTACTATTTTTAGTTTCTTCTATTTTTCGTATTTCTTCCGTAGTTTGTTGTTTTATTTTTTCTATTTCCTTTTTCTTATCTATTTCTTCATTTTCTCTTTCTATTCTTACCATTGCTGTCAATTTATCTTCTAATTTTAATTCTTCTTTTTCTAACATTAGATATAAATGTTCACCTATTTTCTTATATCTTCTTCCTAGATTAGAAAATACTATTTTTATTTTTAATCTTCATGATTTTCATATATTTTTTCATCTATTATAAATTCTTCTTTGTTCATTTTATTGTGAATAGTTCATGTTGATATATATATTCTAAACTGTCTATTTGTGATTCTAATTTTGATATTTCATCTTTTTATGTATTTATTGAATTTTCACTAACTCCGGCAAATATATTATAATGTAGTCTTTCTATTCTTATTTTTAATTCTTTACGTTTTTCAGAAATAATTTATTTTAATTCTTTATATTTCTGCACTTTATTCATTTAAACCATATTTATAATATCTTAGTGGATATCTAAATCTAATTTTATCATAATTAGTTGGTATGTGTCTTATTCTTCTAGATTTTAAATGGATTATTAATTTCGCTTCAATACTAGATATTAAGGTAATTAGGTAGGCTAATCTTTGTGAATTTTCTTTTGTTTTATTTAGACTTATATATTCTGAATAATTACTAATTAAAGATTCTTTAATTTTTCTAAAAGCTTCTCTATTTTTAAATGTTCTTCTCATAATTAATTCAATAAACATAGATAAATTCTAACATATCTAACATATATCTCACTGCTCTACTTTTTAAATTACTGAAGGGGGGTGCAGATATAGAAGATTAACTAACTTATGAAATAGATTTATTATATATCCCCTTGAAATTATTGATGGGAATAGTCAATTATATCTAATTGCTAGTAATTCCTAGGTGTATAAAAGACTACCAACAATTTGTTCAATAAAATAATGTACTCAAAATAGCTTCTAGAATTACTAGTTTGGGCTATTAGAATTGTTCCTTTTTTGGTAGATTTTGGACCATAATCCAACTCTTTTTGGACTTCAATTTTGGGCCTTCAAATAGTTGGATAACTTTACCAAAGGATCAACTTTGAGCTGGATCTCTTTTGCCAACATAAAATATATTCTTAATTGCTAACTAAAATCATTAAAGGGTCTTGATATTCTCTGGCCCTTAATGACGTTGTGGTATCATGGCTGCTGTCATTTTTCCCTTCTTAAAGAAAATTCATCCTCGAATCTAGATATTTAATATATCTACTCCTTTAATGCATTTTGAGCTCCATGGTTTATACCATTCTTCCACACTAAAATAAGATTAATACTCAAATTTAGACCAATGCGTACAACCAACGTGATAACCACAATTAGAAGAAGGTAAATAAAGAAGGTAGAACAAAAATTTGCCCAAATAACACTAGGTAGTGACCATGCAACAACTTCACCCATAACTTCACCCATTTTGTTCATTTCAACAGAAACACCTCTTTTAAAGATCCAAGCACTACATCATCTAATAAAATAATTTAATTACCTACAAAAGCACTAAAAATACAATTCATAAGTTCTTTAAGAAATATAGGGTCATTAGCTAGACCAAAAACAAATGAATCCCAAGCATATTTGCTCTGGCTAAACAATTTAACCTCATTATTAGATATACCATAGTCAAGATATGTATAAAAATAGTTTCTTGAGAAATGTCTTGGATCGAACCTGTAAAAAAGGATCTTCAGAACAAGACAAATATATTATGAATCTAGGAACCTATGAGCACTTATCCTTTTCCATACTTGGGATATTACACTCATTATTTAGCTTAGTGTTCTCAATATTTATGGTATCAAAAGCTTTGTATGTCTCATTGTCTTCAATAACAACTTTTCCATTAATGCTCACAAACCATAAGGCATCAGAGAATACTTTAAAGTTTTCTCTTATTTCTTTCCATAATGTGTTAATGTACACTTTAAAAACTTGGCCATCGTTAGTTTCTTCTTTAAACAAGGTACCGTCATCCACTTCACAAGGTTCTTTCTTAAAATTTTACATAGATTGAGAAGTGATACTAACATAAGAAAGAGTATCAGATTGGAATGGAAACAAAATTCATTCTCTTACAATTTCTTTTGATTTGTTCATTCAAGTTATCTTAAACCCAAAACTAGCACGGATTTATATATTACCCTTCAATACAATTCACCCGTAGTCAAGCAAAAGAGGCCCAAGATCTACAAGCAATGTTTGTGAGGAAGAAAACTTTGGAGGAGTTTGAAGGATGTCAAAGGAAGACATACAATGTGTGGAAGATCAATAAAAATGAAGAAGAGGAGGAGAAGGGGCCATTTGTGCAAGTGACTACTTCTTCAATTCAAGAATCCATAAGAAGACAACAAAACAAGGTTCTTTCCTAATTAAGGGCAATATTATGAAAAGCCAATGCCTTCTTAATTCCTTTAGTAAAAATAGGATTTTTTTTGTTGGCATGGTAGATTTGAACTTTGAAAAGTTGTAGTTTCTCTTAACAAATTCCCTTAAGAAATTTAGTGAATAATTTAGTGAGTAATAACTGGGTACTTATTAGTTGACCCTTGAATTATGGGTGAACTTATTTAGCTTGATTAATCAAAGATTTTCCATTGGTGGATCTAGTTTCCTTTGATTTTTCATGTCAGGGTTTGTTTTTGAGTTGTTGAAATCAATTGGGAGGTGAGGGTTTTAATCTCTTGTTACCTATAATTTCAGTAGCTTAGGTATTAACCCACATATTTCGTTTCTTCATTTTCTTTCTTTCTTTCTTTCTTTCTTTCTTTCTTATTATTTTGGTATCAAGAGACTAGTTTTAGGTTTGTTTTCACAAATCTAAATCTTGAGATTTTGATCTCTTCAAAAATTTTATAAAAAATCATCCAAAAATTTCAAAAAAATCTGAAAAACATTTTCTTTTGGTTTGTTGTTTTTAATATAAGATATTGATTCCATAGTATTTTTTGAGCCTAAATCTTGTATTTGATTTGATTTGGGGGTGTAGGAGTGAAGTTAGCATTGAAGGGTTTGAAGCTTTTAAACTTGGACAATTTTGAAAAGTAGGTTTATGTAATGACCCACCAGGTCAATTTCTATATTTTCGCTATTTAGAGCTTTCCTATAGCTGCCCAAGTCATTTATGACTTGCTAGAGCTTACAGTTCGATTACTGGGCAGTTTGTTTGGTTTTTAGAGCCAAGTTCCTATTTTAAAGTCTTAGTTGATAAACTGGCTATGGGAAAAAAAATCAGTCAAACAAACTCGTATGCTAATTCTGATAGTTCCAATAACTCCAAAACATTGATTACCTTTGGTTTGGGTCCTAAGGATTTCGAACTCATTCTGGGCTATTGACCAAAAATTGATAAAACTGGCCTATGGTTGTGGGACCCATTTTTTGTTGAAATAACCTCAAATGAAAATTTCAACTGTGTCATTAAGTTCTGAACATCAAATTTGATAGGGTGGCACAGTTAGTTTGTATTTACGAGATTTCAAATGAATAACGAGGGGTCGGTAGAGACTTGGAATTCTCCAAGTCCCCAACTACACCACTCAACTGATGAATCCTCTTAAGTGCCACTTGGGTCGCTTAAGTAGAGGCCGCTTAAGAGGCTAGCCGGTCACTTAAGCGACCAGGCTTGACTCGCTGAGGGCTGCTTAAGTGAGGCCCTTTCGCTTAAGCAGCCGTTATTCTTCGATTTTAATGAAAAAATCTCGATCTCTGAAAGGTTTTCCTTCCCCTGCCTCACCTCCCTCCTTTTGTGGAGCCCTTACTTAATGGTAGGGGAAAACATTCCCCTATCTAAACTTGGTGGACATTTTTTCCAGCCTTAGTAAATAGGGTATGGTTTTTTCTTGAACATAGGCTCAAACATAATGTGAAGGTTCCTAGCTATGCCATGTATTCAATACAAAATCTGGAAAGTTGTAGGGATGAAAAAATAAGGGGGCTTTCCTATGTTGCAGTGAAAAAAAACCTAAGAGATGAGCGTCTTATCTTAGGTTTCTTTCTCCCACACCCAACACCACCATATTAGAGGAGAAAATTAGCAAAGTGGGAAAAAAAAGAGGCAAAGGGAGCATCATCTTATTCTCTTTGTGAGAACTTTCGGATTGTAGAAGAATTAGAAATGGGCTCCGTGTTTATTTCGCTGGCAGAAATGATCCATTCCATTCGGGGAACCCAAAAATTGGACTTCAGAATCAATGACAGAAAAATATATATATATATTTCTCACAAAAAAATTGTGAGAATATAGGGGATAGATCCTATCCCCTTATATCAAACACTCATTTCTTTCTATTGATAGAAAGATCTTTGTCAACTGCTGGACAAAGCCTTTTTTTTGGAATTACTCATATCCAAAGTACTTAAGCGAAGGGCACAGGCATGGGTGGGTACCGCTTAAGAAGTACTTGGCTGCTTAAGTAGCGACCATTTAAGAGGCCTACTGTTCGCTTAAGCATTACTTGGATTATAAGATCATTTGAGCTTGAAATTTACCTGTTCTTAAGGGAATATATTTCTTGATCATAGAGGCACATGTTTATGGTTTCAAAAGTGTGATCCCACAAGCAAGCCCTACATGGGATTATACATAATTTTGGACTCGAAGAATAAAAGTGCAATATGGGTACTATTGTTCTTGTATTGATGAGTAGATTATCATTTTGATAGCATAGTATCATGCAAAAGCTTCACAAAATAGGAAATCATTTATTTAGCGGAATTCACCACGCTTTCTTTGGTGTCCAAGTAGTCTAGGTTTATCTTTCTCATAGATTTGGTTAATTTGTAGTATATTTACGATGATGTGCTAGATATGGGTTGGGAATTAAGTCTTGGAAATATATTTTGTGTAATTGGGATGTCTTCGCCGATTAAGGAGCAGTAAATTTGCCCTAATTGACTTAGCTTCTCTATCTTTAGGTAATTTTCTATCTTAGGACTAAATATGACTTATTTAATATTTAGTAGCGAATTTAGATACCTTAGACTAGTCTAGGGTAAGATTTTCCTTAGAATGAATTTTGAGAATTAGAAGTGGGCCTTTCCGACCCATCTTAGGCCAAGACTACTAGCTCTTTATAGAATTTATAGGCATGTTACATCTTCCAAATAAAGATTCTAGAGCTGAGAAGGTTGGATTTAAGATGTTTTATTCTATATTGATACTTGGGTGATGGTATTAATTTTGGTTCAAGTTCGATAAATGATGATATTGAGTTTTGGTTCAAGTCCGACAAATAATGAGATGAGTTTTGATTCAAGTCCGATATTGAGAGGTTGTTTATGATGGTTATAGAACCGGTTCATGGTTATGATTTTGGTATGGAAGGATTCATGGTTATGATTTTAAGATTTGGATATTTGGTATAAATTCAGTTATTATTTTTCTTTTGATTGCATCTTTCGGGATTATGGGGCTTATGTTGTGTTATTTACTTTCCCATACTTACTGGCTAATGGGGATAGTTTGTAGTAATAGTTATCCTTTCTCATATTATTGTTGTTCTGGTTATTCATTTATAGTATATGGAGCATTATTCTAGATTTTACCTCTTACCTTGACTTAGTTTATTTATCTTGCATTTTATTATTCTTATATTATGATTTAGCTCAGTTAGCCAATGATGCCTACTAAGCACACATGGCTTTGGTACTCATACTGCACTTCTATACCTTTTGGTGTAGATCCAAGTACCAGTGGCCACCATTGACATTGCGATCGTGCTGATTAGAGTTCAGAGATAGGGTGAACTCTCGGAGTCAGAGTTGACCTTTTCTCCTACTTTTGTTATTGATTACTCTCTATGTTCGAGACTGATGTTTGTTTGACTATGATGGTACTGTACTCTTTTGGTTTAAGGGATCTTCTACTGCCCCTACTAGGTCATGGGATGTTATTATTATCTTATTTATAATTTGTATTATTATTACTACTTGATTTATTATTGTACGTCTTTTCTTGTATATTTTTTGGCATATATGCCAATTTCCACCAAATTAGCCCATTATTTATAGCTTCGGCTTTCGGTTTGGCTTACCTACTAATGGGATAAAGTAGGTGTCATCATGACTTGTAAATCTGGTCATCATCACAAATTAGTATTAGAGTGCTAGGTTCACCAGTATTATTGGACAAGATCAAATGTCTAGTAGAATCCCATGGATCGAAACAATGGCGTCCATTTTTTATGTTTTGGAGGATATAGAACATTCTCAGGAGATCTTCACTTTTATCACTCATTTCGTGTGAAGAGTCTAAGTTGGGTTCTAAATATTTATTTGGTTGCACTCTTTTACAGATGGCTAGGATGCATGCTACCGCTACACGAGATGAGGACCTTGAGTCTGTGACTAGGGATCCTATTGCAATTTTTGAATGGCCTTGAGGTTGAGCAAAATTGAGAGATGTAGCCCCAGCTGGAGAAAATGATAGGGAGGCCTTCACCAGACCCTATTCTTGCTCTTGCACCAAAGATTTCTTCACCCCAGCCAATGGTGGGCCACAGACCAGCCCAGGGTCCATCAAGATTTATTTCTTCTTCATTGCTTAGGGATGCATTGGTTCAGCTCTTTGGATTAGTTGGTGGTGCACCATTTGATGGTGCATAGTCTGCGAATCATAGTGGTACTGAAGTAGGAGTGCAACATGTAGCTGTAGCTCCTAGAGTTGAGGTCCCCCCTGCACCGGTAGTTGCTCAACCGGTAGTTGCTTATCTTATAGTTGTCCAATCCGCTATGTTTAATGAGGAGCAGAAGATGCTGGGTAGATTCTTGTGATTGACTCCGCCTAGGTTTCTTAGTACACTGAGAGAGGTGCTAATGAGTTCTTGGTTGCTTGCAAGTTGTCATAACCCAATTTACGAGTCATGATGGCACCTACTTTTTCCCGATAGTAGGTAAGCCAAACCGTAGCCCAAAGTTATGAGCAATGGGCTAATTTGGTAGGAATGGACTAAAAGGCCGGAATCAATAATTTAATACTTAAAATGAGGACAAGGCAATAGATATAATCCAACGTAGATAAAATACAAATAACCATCCCACGGCCTAGTACTATGGCACAAGAGAAACTGCAAATATACTACAAGTTCTGAAATAGTCAATACAAGCTGTCTTGAAAATAAAAGAGTAGACATAGACAAATAGAAGGAAAAAGAGGTAACTCCAACTCCAAGTGCTCACCTAATCTTCAAAATCTAATCACAGCACGAGTATTGAATCAGTGGCAACAAGTAGTACTCGGATTTGCACCAAAAAGGTACAGAAGTGTAGTATAAGTACTAAAACAATAGATACTCAGTAGGCATCATTGGCCGAATGAGTTAAATCATGATATGGATACGATAAAATGCAAGGTAAAATAAGCTAAGTCAAGGTAAAAGAGAAAACCTAGAAATAAACTCCAAGACCGCTATGCATAATTGAATTGATAAACCTAAGATAATAACGAGAAGATCATATGATTATAGATACTCAATTGCCCCCATAAGACAATAAGTGAGAAAAAGTAAATAACCAAATGCCGGTCCCCATAAGCCAGGAGGGTACAATCAAACGAAAGTAAATAACCAGGTAACCATAATCTACCAACTATTACCATGACCGAAAATCCATCCGTACCATATCACATCCCAAACAACTCTCAATTTTTGGACATGAACCAGTGCTCATATAATCTATTGTCAGACTTGCAACATCATGATCAATTTCTAGACTTGAATTGCTCCTATTATCAATATCACGATCAATTATCGAGCTTGAACCGATGCTCATATTATCAACATCATAATCAAATTGCCGAGTTTTGCCATAAATAGAATCTACTCCTAAAATCAAACCATTAAATATCTAATCCCCTCAATTCCATAATAAACATTTTTCAATATAAAACAAACATATAAAGGTCTACCAAGACTAGCTTAGGTCTTGGCCTACGACGGGTTGGAGGGCGTACACTTCTAATTCCCGAAGTCCATTATAAGGTAAATTCTACCCCAGACTAGGCTAAGTTATCTAAATACACTTTTAGATGTTAAACAAGCCTTAATTAGCCCTAAGATGGAAATTCTATCTAAAGTAAGAATGACTAAGTCAATTACGCCTAATTTATAACTTCAAGATAGCCTAAACAGTCCAACTAGCCCAAATATTTGACAATCATATTTCCAACACCTAAATACCATCCTATATCTAACATAATATCATAAGCATACTGTTGAAACATATGGGGGAAGGGGGTGCACCACAGTTCGGGGAACTTGGTCCCTGAGATTGCGATTTACTGGCAGGAATTAAATAAACACAGGGATTTACACGGAAACCTCCTTGCTCAAGAGAGGAAAAACCACGGCTTGCCATCACAAGCACTCAAACTTCAATATAATAAAAACTCATTGATTACATACTCCAAGAACTTAACTCTAAGTTCTATTGGTTTCAATAGCTCTACTATAACCACCTCAACTCACTTCAACAACCTCACAATTGACTAACTGTAAATGGTTAATTCTACCTAAGCACTCTACCGCCAAGAGAAAAACATTACTTTTATAAGATGAGTAATTAGATTACAAAGCAAGACTTTGAAGCACTCACAGATTTGGAACTTGAGTAAAAGAGAGTTTTCACCCTTTTGTTGATCCACCAATGTTGTCAAAACTACTTGACTGAGAGGCATCCTTTTCTATTTATAGTAGTAAATAAATCAGGGTTGAATTTTGATTGAACCAAGTGTCACAACGGGTACACTACACTCCTGCATAGTTAGTTGCACTAGCAGACAAAACTGTACAGAGATGTGACAGCTTTACCACTTCGTGATGAGCCAGGGACCTAGTCCTTTAAAGGCAAATAATCATCATCAAAACATGAGACATCAATTTCCCCCCTTTTTGATGATTACAAACCATAACCTCAGAGTGTTAAAATTCATTTAATCATCAGAGCATCCACTACTGTCCATATGTGCTCCCCCTATCACCATTCTTCCTCCTATTGTGTTTCCCCTGTCAATATTCCCTCTATTCAGATAGATTACCACATCAAAATCTCATCACATCTCATTTAGTATAGCACCTTGTCCCTACCATAATGATTTCAGTATTTCTACTTTTAGCATCATTGAAAAGATAGAATAGTAAACCAAGAATAAAATAGGCACAAATGAGTGAACTCATGGCCACTAGGGCAACACCAACATAAATGAACATTTAAGTCAAAAAATAGATGATAAACACAAATTAGGAATTCATCCATATAAAATATAATTAGTACCATTACAACTTACCAAAAAACATAAAACATCTAAATCTTCAAAAAGCCACTCAAGAATCAAGGATAGGAAACTGACACAGAGAAAGATTAAGAATAAGAGGAAATGGGCTTAGGAAGATGGAGGTTTAGGGGAGAGGGTCTTTAGAAGCATCTCTATTTTAGAACTTGTAGCAGCATGAGAATCCAACAACTGCTTTGTTAGGTCCTTCACTTCAACATTCAAACTCTGGACCTCATCATTAAGTACTGAAACCTTCTTCTTTAGATATGCTTTCTCTGCACTAAGTGCTTCATTGGCACCATGTCCCTCTGATAACAGCTGCTGATTTTTCAATTTCAATATAAGGATTTCTGCATCCTTAGTAGTCATAGAAACTCTCATCTCATCCTACTCCTGACTCAAACTCTCTTGAATTGCCAAAAGTTTTGTCCCAACCTTCCTTTCAACACACTCGTTTTCAACCAAAGTAGTCAGGGTGAACATTTGCTTCATAGTTCTAGGAGTTCCCTTTTCACAGATTACTCCAAAATAATCAAACACCCTATTCAAAAAGTATCCATAAGGCATAACATGACTTTCATCTTTCTTATGGATTACTTTGAATATATGTTGAATCATCAATGCAGGAACACTAATCAGCTCATTTGCTAAGGCACTCCATCACATACATATCTACACCAGAAGAATTAGTTCTTTTCATAGATCTTGGAAGCACTACTTTATTAACAAACTCAAATACCAGTTGAAATTAACTCTTGAGAAACTTCTTCCTTGACCCAACCATAGAAGTTTCTCCCACTTTTGAAGCATCAACCATGAACTCAGTTGAGGACTATTATTTTAAGACAGTCCGCACACCCACTATAGGAACATCTAGAATTTTCCCAAGAATCTCTTCATCCTAATTTATCTTCTTTCATTGGATTAGATTAGTCAAGCTTAGCCCATCTTAAAAAAACTTCACAATGTAAAAGAATTCCCTCACTTCAGCTTCATAGATAGAGGGAACTAGTTTTTTGACCCTACCCGACCGGGGGCCTTGTCGTAATGGGCGTCCTAAGTCCGACTGGGATCGGAGACCACCCTCGTTACCCAACAAAACCTCTTCAAGCATATAATAAGATAGTGTAAGAACTCACATGAAGACTCAGGGATGGGATCACAACCGTGACTGACCTAACAGAGTCCAACTATCCCATACCAACCGTCCAACCATACCGAACCAAACTAATATCGAAATAAGGGCCATAAACAAGGCCATAACCAAATGAGATCCAAAACATAATATTATTAATCCCAAAATAAAATACGATGTAACAACCAATAATATCGTAGACCAGTATCAACCCCAATACCAATACCAATGCTAAGACTGACACTAACACCGATCCTACCCATTCCAATCTATAGTAGTACCATAAATCCTCTAACCAAAAACTTAAGAATATCCAATTGGGATATGCCCTCAACTATAGACAAAATCAATATCTAGAAATAAATCAGAATGTATAAAAATATCCATAACATGAGATAGAGCCTTCCGGAAAGATGAAAGCTTACCACTTCAATCAAATAATTGTCCCTGAGTTAATCACTATTTAGAAGGAGAAGAACGATCGATTCCTGCATAACATGGGTATATATCTACCCGAAGATGGGTTAGCAAGTGATCACTAGCATGAACTCAGGATAAGTATAAAATAATGCCATTTATAAAATCAAGTAAAACCATCCATATGCATACAAACATAATTATATATATCTATGCCGGGAAAGGGAATCGGGTTTAGCATGCCATTAAAACCTTTAGTTGGGCTATGTAGCTTTGCCGTCCTAAACTACCCACGAGCTATATGGGTTCTACTTCCCCTACTAAAAGGGCCCCAGTGCCTGAAGCCACACGATCAGGGAAGAAAAGCTAGGATGACTAGTACATCCCCCAAATATAAAGTGTGACATCATGCACACGGTCACCAAGACCAAACCTCACATAGGCAAATATGAATTTCTAGTTTTGGTCTCCCAGGACCTCCACTTTCCACGACTTTACTACATACCATCATTATTATCCAATTAAAACCATTATGAAGCAACCAACCAATCCATTAACCATTTATTAACCAAGGCCATTAGTAGTGGTATAGTCATACCGACTATACTTGCAAGTTTTGTCCATAGCCAACCATATATAGGTTTAAGGGATTCTATGTACCCTTCATTATTTCCAATGAACTAAAACCATGACCACCAAGGCCTTTCTAATCCATTTAAAGCCATTTAAACTATTCCTATCATTTAGAGTTCCATTACCAAGTTTAAACCATGCATAAGTTCCATTGAAAAACCAATATTATAGTGAAAACATTGTTAAAAGCAATTTTGTCAAACACATTGAGGGCATAGTATTTCCAAAACCAAAGTCCATTACCAAAGAACCATTCCCATGCAACCAATTATCCAAAACCACCATTAATACATATAAAAGCATAATTAAAATATGGGAAAACCATACCAATAATTTATAACCAAAACCCCAAACCATAGTTGAAAACCCAAAATCATACAACAACGAGATCATGAAAACTATTCATAAAAACCATGCCTTCTATTGGAACTAACAATGAGGGAAGAGAACATTCCTTTATTGACAAAGTAGATGGAGAGAAACCACCAACAAGGTCCCCAAATTAGTCCTCTAGTTAAAACCCTAGTTTTCTTACCCAAAAGCTTTTGATAGAATTATAGTGTTTAGGAAGAGTTTCTAAGTGTTAATAAATAGAATAATATGGTAAATAGCCTTCCAAGAGAGTTAGAAGTCTTGAGACCTTATTAGGATAAGTGGGGAAATATCCAAAATAAGCCCACTTAAGTTGCACAAAATCCCATCATAGAGGTACGACTGACCCTCACGAGTCGCAACCTTTGATACGAGTGGTACCCACCACTCCTATCTAAAGTCTTAACACTTGGACCCAATACTATGCACTATATAACTCATCCTACCCAAGTCATATTACCAACATATGATCCATACCTTTCACGCACATTCTTATCAAGATAGAATCACAAAAGGTTTGAACAGTATCCACTATATGAGTCCTCGGTACTACTCATACCCTGGCTTATGGCTCCTAGTGAGCTACTCGTACTTAGATCCAACTTAAGTTACCAAGTTTAAGGTTAAGTAAAGGAACCAAACAATTTGTATCCAACTATACAACTTGTGCCACTAAGTTGTACCCGTTGTCGTGACGAAAATCCATATTATCAACCAACACTGGTCAGCATACGACTGGACTATACTATCTGTACCCCAATATATGGCTCACACCCATGAGTCTCATTGGGTCCAGAGACCAGAATTACAGGAAATTTCCTAAGGTCCAGAAACCAGGGTGTTTCAGTCTCCCTCACTAAAAACATTCATCCCCGAATGACGGACAAGGTAGTGGTAACCACACACATAAGTCATTTGCATTATCAAATATATTTCCAATCTTTAACAAAGTTTAAAACATAGAGTCAGAGATATTAATCTTTTCTTTAACAATCATAGAGAATAAAGATGTGTTAAAGACATATACCTTCCGCACTTCATGTCCTTATCCACTTCCCATGTAGCTTCGTCCACCTTATGGTTCCGCCACATAACCTTAACTGAAGCCATATCCTTGGTTCGCAACCGATGAACCTGCCTATCCAAGATCTCAACCAGGACCTCTTTATAAGACAGAGAGTCCGAGATACCTAACCCCTCCAAACGAACAATTGAAGAAGAATCACCAAGACACCTTCTCAACATAGAGACATGAAATATCGGATGAACCGAACTCAAGTTAGAAGGTAACTCCAACACATAAGCAACATAACCCACCTTTTGTATAATCTCATTAGGACCAACATACCTGGGACTGAGCTTTCCCTTCTTACCAAATCAAACTACTCCCTTTATGGGAGATACTATGAGGAAAACCTTATCCCCAACCTCAAACTCTACGTCTCTACGCCTAACATCCACATAGGACTTTTGGTAACTTTGGGTAGCCTTAAGTCTATCCCAAATCACCTTCACCTTCTCCATAGCTTGGTAAACCAATTCGGGACCAAATATATCTGCCTCTCCAAGATCAAACCAACCAATAGGACATCTATACCTCTTACCATACAATGACTCAAAAGAAGCCATACCAATACTTGAATGATAGCTATTGTTGTAAGTAAACTCTACCAAAGGTAGATGCTCAACCCAACTGCCAAAATAATCAATCACACAAACCCGAAGCATATCCTCCAATATTTAAATATTTCTCTTTGCTTGTCTATCCATCTGCGGATGAAAAGTAGTACTCAAACTCACCTTAATCCCTAACCCTTTCTGAAAAGACCCTAGAAGTGAGACATAAACTACGTGCTACGATTGAAAATAATTGAAACAGGTACCCCATGAAGCTTCACAATCTCCTGAAGATATAGCTTCGCATAATCCTCTGTTGAAAAAGTAGTTCTCACTAGCAAGAAGTGAGTAGACCTTGTCATCTTATCCATGATGACCCAAATCGAATCATATTGGTTTTGAGACTGAGGAAGACCGATAAAAAAATCCATATTGATTACTTCCCATTTCTATTCGAGCAAAGAAATATCTTGATACAACCCACCAGGTGTCAAGTATTCAACTTTAAATTTTTGACACACTAAGCACTTAGCCATAAAATTAGCCACATAACTGTTCATACCGTTCCACCAAAATATCTCTTTGAGATCATGATACATCTTCTTGGAACTGAAATGAACAACATAGAGTGACTCATGCGCCTCAGCCAAAATCCTTTGTCAAAAATCGGCGACATCAGGAATACACAACCATCCTTAGTACTGTAAAGTACCGTCACCACTAATATCAAACACCATCACCTTCTGCATACCTATATTACTCTTGATTTTCATCAAGATAGGATCAAACACTTGCTTCTCCTTAATCTCTGCACCAAGAGATAATCGAATCACTTCTTGTACCATTACACCTCCATCCTTAGAGTCCAAGAGGCAAATTCGAAGATTTACCAAGTAGTGAATATCCTTCACCAACTCCTACCTTTCTCCATATGAGCCAAACTCCTAATAGAAAACTTGCTAAGAGCATCAACAACCACATTAGCCTTACCTGGGTGATAGTGAAGATTCATATCATAGTTCTTAAGAAGCTCCAACTATCTCTGCTGCCTGAGATTGAGCTCATTTTAAGTGAACACATACTGCAGACTCTTATACTCATAAAAGATGTCCACGTGTACACCATACAAATAATGCCATCATATTTTCAAAGCAAACATAACCGCCAACAGCTCCAAATCATGAGTAGTATAGTTTCTCTCATGTACCTTCAACTGCCTAGAATCATAGGCAATCACCATCCCATGCTGCATCAACACACAACAAAGACCTACTCGAGATGCATCACAATAGACCACAAACCCATCATTGCCTTCTGGTAAAGTTAGAATTGGAGCCAAAGTTAGCTTATCTTTCAACTTCTCAAAACTCTTCTCATAAGCATTCGACCAAAAAAACTTAACCTTCTTCTGAGTCAGCTTAGTCAAAGAAGTAGCTATTGACAATAAGCCTTTCACAAACCACTTATAATACCCAGCCAAGCCCAAGAGGCTCCAAATATCGGCTGGAGTGGTGGGTCTAGGCCACTTTTAACCACAATCACTTTTTGTGGATCTAACATAATCCCTTCACTTAAAATAATATGACCAAAACAAGTCGCAGCATTCAACCGAAACTCACACTTGGAGAACTTGGCGTACAATTACTATTCCTTCAAGGTCTGCAATACCACATGGAGGTGATTAGTATGATCCACCTAACTTTTGGTATAAACCAAAATGTCATCAATAAACACAATGACAAAGAGATCCAAGAATTGCCTGAAAACCCTATTCCTTAAATTCATAAATGTCGCTAGGGCATTAGTCAATCCAAATAACATTACCAAAAATTCAAAGTGCCCATACCTAGTACAAAAAGCTATCTTAGGGATATCCTCCTCCCTAATCTTAAGCTGATAATACCCAAACCAAAGATCTATCTTAGAAAAGAACTTGGCACCTTGCAACTGATCAAATAAATTATCTGTCCTTGGGAGATGATACTTGTTCTTGAACGTCATTGTATTCAACTTCCTGTAGTCAATGCACATCCGAAGGAAACCCTCTTTCTTACACACAAACAACACTGGTGCATCCCACAAGGATACACTAGGAAGAATAAACCCTTTATCCAGAAGATCCTTAAGTTTCTCCTTGAGTTCCCTCATCTCAGCTGGAGCCATTTTATAAAGAGGAATAAAAATTAGACGAGTGTCCAAAACCAAATCAATACCAAACTCTATTTCCCTATCCAAAGGAACACCAAGAAGATCATTCGTTAAGATCTCAAGAAACTTATTTACCACCCAAACTGACTGTAGAAAAGGATTTTTTGAGTTAGAATCTTTAACCCAGACTAAATAATAAAGACAACCTTTAGAGATTAACCTCTAAGTTCTAAGATAAGAAATAAACCTCCCATTAGGATCTAGGGAACCACCCTCCCACTCTATAATCGGTTCACTAGAAACCTAAATACAACATTATGGGTCTGATAATCTAACTATGCGTAATAAGAGTGTAACCAATCCATCCATATAATAACATCAAAATCCACTATAAAGTTCAAAAAAATCCACCAAAGTCTTTCTATTACCAACAGATACCCCATACCCCATATAGACTCTCTTAGCAATATCTAAGTCACCTACTGGGGTAGAAATAAAAAAAGGATCCGAAATAACCTCAAAATCAAAACTAATACATACAACCACAAATGGTGTCATATAAGAAAGAATGAACCTAGGATCAAATAGGAAATACACGTCACGAGAAAAAGTTATAGCATACCAGTAACAACATTATGTGATGCCTTAAATTCCTATTGGGACGCTAAAGCATACAACCTGTTCCATCCAACACTAGATCTAAGGGTAGTAACAAAAGTAGATGCGACACTACCAGGTGTAAGAGCAGAAGATGAAGCCACTGGTACCTTATTTTCTCCCATAGAAACCTTATTAACTGGACAATCCCTAAGTCAATGGCCTGCCTGGCCACACTTAAAGCATTTGTCCCTTCCTTCATCACAATAGCCCTGATGAGGATGACCTCAAAACTAATAAAGAAGGCATAAAGAAATCAATGGACCCCTACTTGACTGAGATTGGGCACCCTATTCCCAAAAATTATCACCACCCTGGTAATGCTTGTCACCCGGCTACTTTGGGTAATGAGCATTAGCAGTAGAAAAGAATCCAGAACACACCCACTTATTTTTTTGCCATTTTCTGCCACCCTGACCACCTAGAGACTGAGCACCTCCTTGATCAGAAAACTTGCTCCTCTTACCCTGCCGATCTCCGAATTTTGCATGTTTCCTCTTCTTATCCTCTACCTGCTACATATAAATAGTCCACTTAGAAATGTCTATATCATTAATCAGCAAGGCATTCTTGCTTTCTAACATCGAATCCTGATTCAACCTAGAAGTGAACTTTCTCATCCTCGCTCTCATGTCAGCCACCAAATCAGGAGTATTCCTTGACAACTGATAAAACTTCAAAACATATTCCTTAACAGATATTCTTTCTCACTTAAGATTCACAAACTTCTCCATCTTTGCTTCCCTCAGCTCCTGAGGAAAGAAATGATCCAAAAAACTCCAGAGAAAATATCCCATAAGGATGACTCCTACATATCTCTTCTATCCCTATCCCACTCTTTGTACTATTGGTATGCAACATCCTTGAGCTAATAATCTTCAAAGTTTACACCTTCCACATTAGTAGCCTGTATCATCCTAAATATCTTCTCCGTTTCATCTAAAAAACCATGAGGATCCCCCTCCACCTTCACTCTAGTAAAAGTAGGAGGATTCAGTTTCATAAACTAACTAACCCTTGTGGCCTCAGCAGACAACCCACCAGACGCACCTCGCTTAACTTAAGCAGTAACCAATTGAGAAATAACATGAATAAACTAACAAAATTCTACATTAGTCGCCTTACCCTGAGAAGGACTAGTAGCAACTGGAGGAACTCCAGAACTATCAAGGATAAGTCTTTGAGATTGAAGACAAACTCTAGACAAAGGACGTACCCCATCAACATTGTCCCCATATGGGAGTGAAGAGTTTCCTTGTGTTCCAAATCATCGAGGCATGATCTAAAAAGTGAACAACCAAGGATTAGAGAAAAATTCCAGGATATAGACTCTAAGCTTAAAAATAGAATACCAAGAAAGTGTAATAATATAAAATGCCTTGTAGCCTCTCTTTTATGAGTGCAACGCTATACATACCCCTAACGAGACTCTACTTGACATGACTTTGTGGACTCAAAATTGACCATGAACCTAAAGCTCTGATACCAAGTTGACCCGACCCAACCGTGGGACTTGTCGTAATGGGTGTCCCAAGTTTGACCGGGACCGAAGACCACCCCCATTGCCTGACCCAACCTCTATCTTTCTGCCCTGAGTTGATAGAATTTCGAGCATATAATAATATAGTGTAACAGCTCACATAGACTCTGGTATGGGATCACAATCATGATCGATCCAACCAAGTTCAACCATTCCATACCAAACCAAACCAATACCAAAATAAGGGTCATAAACCAAGCTATAACCAAATGAGATCCAACACATAATATGATTTTAATTCCAAAATCAAATACGATGGAACAACCAACAATATCATCAAATGGTATTAACCCCAGATACTAATGCTAAGGCTGACACTAATATCGATCTCGCCCATTCCAACCTATAGTAGTACCACAAATTTTCTAACCAAAAGAGTAAGAATATCCAATTGAGATATGCCTCCAACCATAACCAAAACCAATATCCAAAAATAAAATAGAATGTCTAAAAATATCCATAACATAAAATAGAGCCTTTCAAAAAGATGGAAGCTCAACACTTCAACCCAACATCTATCCCTGAGTCAATCACTATGTAGTAAGAGTAGAACGATTGATTCCTGTATAGCATGAGTTCAACCATTCCATACCAAACCAAACCAATACCAAAACAAGGGCCATAAACCAAGCTATAACCAAATAAGATCCAAAACATAATATGATTAATTCTAAAATCAAATACGATGGAACAACCAACAATATCGTCAAATGGTATCAACCCTAGATACTAATGCTAAGGCTTACACTAATATCGATCTCGCCCATTCCAACCCATAGCAGTACCACAAATTTTCTAACCAAAAGAGTAAGAATATCCAATTGAGATATGCCTCCAACCATAGCTAAAACCAATATCCAAAAATAAAATAGAATATCTAAAAATATCCATAATATAAAATAGAGCCTTTCAAAGAAATGGAAGCTCAACATTTCTACCCAACATCTATCCCCGAGTCAATCACTATGTAGGAGGAGTAGAACAATCGATTCCTGTATTGCATAAGTATACAGCTTCCCGAAGATGGGTTAGCGAGTGATCGCTAGCACAAACTTAGGATAAGGATAAAATAATGCCATTTATAAATCCAAGTAAACCATCCATATGCCCACAAACATACACATATATATATCCATACCCGGAATAGGAACTAGGTTTAGCATGACATTAAAACTAGCACTTGGGTTGTGTAGTTTTACCGTCTAGACCATCAATGGGATATACGAGTTCTGCTCCACCTATCGAAAGAGCCCCAGTATGTAAGGCTACATGACCAGGAATGAAATCTTAGGATGACTAGTACATCCCCTAAATATAAAGTGTGAAATTATACACACGGTCACCAAGACCAAACCTCATATTGGGAAATATGAGTTTCTAGTTTTGGTCCCCCCGGGACCTCTACCTTCCACAACTTTGCTACACACCACATCATTATTGCCCAATTAAAACCATTACAAAGCAACCAACCAATCAATTAACCATTTATTAACCAAGTTCATTAGTAGTGGTATCTTCATACAGACTATACTTGTAAGTTTTGTCCATAGCCAACAATATATAGGTTTAAGGGATTCCATGTACCCTTCATGATTTCCAATTAACAAAAACCATGGCCACCAAGGCCTTTTAAATCTATTTAAAACTATTTAAACCATTCATATCATTTAGGTTTTCATTACCAAGTTTACACCATGCATAAGTTCAATTGAATAACCAATATTATAGTGAAAATATTGTTAAAAGAATTTTATCAAACACACTGGGGGCATAGTATTTCCATAAAAAAAGTTCATTACAAAAGAACCATTCTGATGCAACCAATTATCCAAAACCACCATTAATGCATATAAAAGAAAAATTAAAACATGAAAAAACCAGAACCAAGCATTTATAACCAAAACCCACAAATTAAAGTTGAAAAACCAAAATCATACAACAATGAAATCATGAAAACCATTCATAAAAACCATGCCTTTAATTGAAACTAATAATGAGGGAAGAGAACATTCCATTGTTGATAAAGTAGATGGAGAGAAACCAACAACAAGATCCTTAAATTATTCCTCTAGTTGAAACCCTAGCTTCCTTCCCCAAAAGCTTTTGATAGAATTATAGTGTGTTTAGGAAGAGTTTGTAAGTGTTAGTGAATAGGATAATATAGTAAATATATTTCTAAGAGCATTTGAAGTTGTGGTACCTTATTAGACTGAGTGAGAAAATGTCCAGAATACCTCTACTTAAGTTGCACAAAATCCCATCACAGGGGTACGAATGACCCTTACGAGTTATACCCTTCGATACGAGTGGTACCCATCACTCATATCCTAAACCTTAACATTTGGACCCAACACTGTCTAGTGTATGACTCACCTACCCAAGTCATATTGATAATATATGATTCATACCCTTCACCCATATCCTTAGCAAGATAGAATCACAGAAGGTTTGAACACTATCTACCATACGAGTTTGGGGTATGACTTATACCCTGGATTAAGGCTCCTGGTAAGGCACTCGTACTCATATCCAAATTAAGTTACCAAGTCTAAGGTTAGGTGAAGGAACCAAATGATCAGTATCCAACCATATGACTTGTACCACCAAGTCGTACCCATTTTAGTGACCAACGTCTATCCCGCTAACCAACACTGGTCAGTATACAACTGGACCATACCATCCATACCCCAACATACAGCTCATACCCATGAGTTATATTGGGTCCAGAGATCAAAATTTCAAGAAATTTCTAAGGTCTAGAAACCAGGGTGTTTCATTCTTGTATTAATATAACTATCCCTAGTGTCTAACATACTCCACCAGTTCCACCATTCTAGTTTTTTCATGAATTCTGGAATCCAAAACCCTTCTAGTCAATACATTTTGATTTTTGAGCACTTTATTTCCTTCTTCTCTAGACAAAAATTTTTCTCCCTCAACCTTGTTCCTTCTTTTAGAACCACTGCTTGGTTCCTCTTCTGTATTTTTTCTCTTCTTGGGACCAGGTCCCTCAAAAACTTTCTTATTCTTAACTGCAATATGTTTTTGTTTCATCCCAACAGAGCTTCTAGACTTTGAAGTGGAGGACCTGGTCCTTACTTCAACATGAATTTCTTTTTTTTCTTTTCAGTTAAAACAACAACATCAGGATCAATATCCTCACTCTCTTCAATATCTACAGCTTTCACATTTTCATCCTTTACTACACTGGCTTTTTTCAGTCATCTTTTCTTAGTAGTAGATTACTTTTTTGCCTTCATAGCATCCCATAGAAACTTTTACTCAGAACCCCTAGTTGAGTATGCCCTAGTAACCTTTCCACCACTTTCCACAAACTTCTCTTTACCTTTACTTCCCTTTTGTTTCTAAACTGACTACCTCAGTGGTGGTTCATCATCATCTTCATCATCTTGATCATTTAGAGATGCACAAACTTACCACCTTTAGTATTATCTTATTTAGGAGAGAATTCTCTTATTTTTCCACATATCTCTTGCTCTTCTAAGCGAAATAAACCTTCTCTAGGATCATTAGTAAGAAAAATCAAATTTTAAGCCACCCAATCTTCACTACTAGAAAGATAAGACCTTTTTATTAGGATTTTTTATCAAAATATTGAGCAAATATAAGATTTGATTTTAAAAGGGTAGGGGAACCAGGTGTATTTAGGGTTTCAGAGGATCTTTTATTTTTGGTTCTTCATCGAGAAGGGGAACTTAAGAAACTTCGGGTTTAATGGGTGAACCAAAAGCTTGATTTTGGTCCACCACCGTGTTCAGTAGAAATTTACATATTTTTTGAAGTTTCTTCTGGGATGTTTTCATTTGGAGGATCAATAATTTTAAGGGAAGAAGTGAACTCAGATTCTTGAGAATGATTAGAATAAGAATCTTCTAAAATTTTGGACAATGATGGATCAGGATTTTTAGTTTTGGGATTTTCTGGCTGAAGTGATGGGGGTTGAACATTTTCTAATTCTTTGGTGGGGCTTGAGGGAGTAGGAATTTTAGTGATTTGGAGCTTTTATGAGAGAGTAAATGTGAAAAAAAAACTTCTTTCTGAGAGGACAAACTTTGAAGAAGACGACTTGAGAGTTAATTTGAGAGAGAATGGGAGAGAAAGGATTTGATTTGAAATTTAAGAGAACTAATCGTTGTCATTTTAGGGACCTTTTTTAGGAAATGAGGTGTGTGGTACTAATAGGTGCAACCCTTCACCTTTTTAGGGATTTGACAGCGTTTACTCAAAGAAAGGAACACGACTTTTTTTGATCGACTTTTATATTTTTAATGTACGTAGTTTTGGTACTAACTTAAGAGAAGGACCATGTCCTTCTATTTCTCAGTGAATCTCAGAGTTGTGTTTGTCTCATCTGTTCTCCTCCAAAGCAGTTCACCACATGTGTACCTGCAAAGTTATGGTACTGAGTTATAATAACTAGTGCATACCTTATCAAGGATTCCTGTTTCTTGATCATACCAATATGTAGAGAAAACTGAACCATTAAGTAAGTAAGTTTATTTTGACTATCCCCAACCTTATCTTGTTCTTCACAAATTGCTCCTTATGAAGAGCCTTTTTAAAGATATCTGCTATCTGATCCCCAATCTTGTAAAACCTCATGCAAATAGCTCCTTTCTCAATATTGCCTCTCAAAAAATAATGCCTTACATTAATATGATTGGTCCTCTTATGCTGCATGAGATTTTTTGCCATGTTACAAGCACTTATACTAGCACACATCAAAGGGATAATGTCTAAAATAATACAAAAATCTTTTAGTTTTTATTTGATCCAGAACAATTGAGCACAACATAAAGCAACAACCATATATTCAGCTTAAGTAGTGGATAGATCAATTGAGTTTTGCTTCTTAAAGCCCCTGGAAATTAGGCAAGAAAATAAGCCATTTATGAGGTGTTTTTTCTATCCATCAACTATCCAACATAGTCAACATCAGCATAGCCTATTAGATCAAAACTATCTCCAAAAGGATAGTACAGGACTAGGTCCCCTATACCTTTAAGATGCCTGAGAATTCTTTTTGCATTTTTCAAATGGGACTCCTTTGGACAACCTGAAATCTAGCACACATTCCCATAATGAATACGATATCTGGCTTGCTTGCAGTGAGCTATAGTAAGGATTAGATAATCCCTCTATACATGGTCTCATTTACTAAAGGACCAGGTTCATCATTATCTATCTTTGAATTGGTTCCAATTAAAGTATAAAATGGCTTACCTTCTCTCATATTATATTTCTTCAAAAGTTCCTTGATGTATTTCTCTTAACTAATTATTGTCTTTTGAGAGGTTTGCTTGATCTGTAGGACTAGGAAGAAACTCAATTCACCCATCATGCTTAATTTAAATTTACTCCCCATTAATTTTGCAAATTCTTCACATAGGGAATTAGAGGTGGATCTAAATTATGTCATCAACATATATCTGGCAATTAGAAAGTTGCTACCTATTGACTTCAAAAAGAGAGTATTGCCAATTCTCCCTCTTTTAAAGCCATTTTCAAGAAGAAACTTTGAGAGTCTCTCACACCAAGCTCTAAGTGTTTTCCTCAACCCATAGAGAGCTTTATCCAATTTGAGCACATGATGTGGACAGTCAGCATCTTCAAAACTTGGAGGTTGTTTAACAAAACTTTATCCTTTAGATTCCCATTCAAAATGTCACCTTTGACATTTATTTGGAAGAGTTTGAATCCCATGTAGTCAGTAAATGCAATAAGAATTTTGATATCCTCTATTCTTACTACCAGAGAAATTATCTCATCACAGTTAATTCTTTTCTCCTGGTTATAACCTTGAACAACCAACCTTGCTTTATTTCTATTGGTAGTTCCATGCTCATCCTGCTTATTTCTGTACACCCATTTAGTCCTAATAATTGTTTTGTCAACAGGCCTAGGGACCAGGTGCCAGACTTTACTTTTTTTAAATTGCAAAAGCTCCTCCTGTATTGAATTAATCCAGTCAGCATCTTTAAGAGATTTTTTTTACATTTTTAGGGGACTTTTTTCTCATTTCCTATGTTATCATCAGGTGAAGGCCGAGCATCAAATACCTTATGGCTTGATTCATAGATTGCCTATTCCTAAATGAAAGTGAGAGTAGATCACTAAGGACTTTATTAGTAGTTTGCCTCTCACCTCCTGTGGTTCCAATGGTATTTATGTTATTGTAGATTGATTGATGAAATCAACACATTTCATTCCTATTAAGATGTTCTTTAGTGCCAATAGGTTGGCCCATATCTATGTTTGTGAGATAGTTTGCTTGCATAGAGTGCCTATATCTATCATTTCAGACAGGGGTTCAGAATTCACTTTAGTTCTTGGAGATCTTGTTGGAAGTGTTGGGTACTCAGGTTGATCTTAGAACAGGCTTCCACCTTCAGACTAATGAGCATTTAGAGCAAACTATTCAGATTCTTGAGGATATACTCTAAGTCTGTGTTATCAGTTTTGGAGGTTAGTGGGAGCGACACTCAACTTTGACAAAAATTGCATATAATAATAGGTACTATTCGAGTATTGAGATAGCACCATTTGAGACTTTGTATGGTATTACGAATCTCCAATTGGATTATTTGAGGCCTTCGAGATTAGACACTATGGTACTGACTTACTTTAGGAGTCGTTGGATAGAGTTAGGGTGAATTAGGATAGGCTTGGCAACTCAGAGTAGGTAGAATACTTGTGTAGATCCTAGATTTCATGCCTTGAGATTTTAGTTAGTGATTAGATATTCCTTTGAGTATCTCCCATGATGGGTGTGATGAGGTTTGAGAGAAAAGGGAAGCTCGGTCCCAGATATATTAGACCTTTTGAGATCCTTAGCACAGTTGGTGAGATGGCTTATAAGTTAGCCTTACCCCTTAATTTTTATACTGTCTATCTAGTTTTATATGTTTCTATGTTACAATGGTATATTCTTAATGAGTTTTATGTTGTTCAGTAGTTCTTGTTTCAATTGGATGAGCGGTTGACCTTTGTTGAGAGCCTATGTTTATATTAGCCAGGGATTTTAGGTGGTTTCCCTCTAGAGAGATACTTGTAATTAAGGTTCAGTAGAGACATCACCCATTAGAAAAGGCTACTTAGGAGATTGAGAGTGAGATACGAGCCCAGTATCCTCACTTGTTCGAGCCTTCAAGTATATCCTAAAACTTTACTTTTACGGACAAAAGTTATTTTAGTAGTAGATATTGTAATGACTCTCCAGGTCATTTCTACATTTCCACTCATTATCACTATTAGATATTTTCTATAGTTGTCCTAAGTCATTTATGACTTGCTAGAGCTAACAGTTCGATTATCGAATAGTTTTTTTTGGTTATTAGAGTCAATTTCCTATTTTGAAGTCTTTACTGGTGAAAATTAGCTACCGAGCATAAACTTTAGTCATGACAACCTCGTATGCTAGTTCTATCAGTTCCAATCGCTTTGGAACATCTATTTTAGGCTAGGGGGATCTTTAGTTTGGGTCCCAAGGTTTCCATACTCATTTCGGGTTATTGACCAAAAATTCATAAAAATAGCCATGAATGTGGGGCCCACTTTTTATCAAAATGACCTCGGATGAAAATTTTGACTGTACTACTAAGTATAAAATATCTAATTTGATAGGGTAGCACAGTTTATTTATGTTTATGATATTCTTGATGAATCTCAAGCTGTCGGTAGAGACTTGGAATTTTCTAAGTCCTTAATTGGTGCGCCACTCTGCTGGTGCATCCGCTTAAGTGCCACTTGGATCGCTTAAGTGGCCAGCTGGTCGGTTAAACAGCCAGCCCATCGCTTAAGTGAACATACTTGACCAGCTAAGGGCTGCTTAAGCGAGGCCCTTCCACTTAAGCAAAGGACACTTAAGTGGTTGTTGGTTTGCTTAAGCAAAAGGCACATGCATGGGTTGGTACCGCTTAAGCAGTACTTGGCTGCTTAAGCAGTGGCTACTTAAGCGGTCTAGTCTTCACTTAAGCAGCATCTAAGTGGCATTAAATCCCCTATTAGCTTGATTTTCTCCCTGTTTTCCCACAAGTTCAAGAGTGTGGGAAAGAGTGTGGAACATTTGAAAAATATTTATTAACTGATTTTGGGGTGTTTGAAAGCTCAAATTACTTGTTTCTTCTCCAGATTCTTGGTAAGTTTCAGTTGATTTCATGGTTTATTTCTCTATTATTTTTCAAAATCCCTAGATTATTGGTGGGTTGATTATAACATCATTTGAGCTTGGTATTTACCTATTCTTAAGGGTAAAAGTTTCTTGAGCATAGAGGGACGTGTTGACAATTTCGAAAATACAATTCCAAAAGCGGATCCCATGGGATTTTTATGTGATTTTGGATTGAAGCATAAAAATTAAATATGGGTACCATTGTTCTTTTATCAATGAGTAGAATCTTATTTTGATAGTGTGGCATTGTGCGAAAGCTTCTCGAAAGGGGAAAACGTTGATTTGGTGAAATTCATCAAGCTTTCTTTGGTGTCCAGGTAGTGTAAGTTTACTTTTCTCATACATAGGGATAATTTGTAGTATATTTATGATAATGTGCTATAGATGGGTTGTGAATTGAGTCTTGGAAGTATATTTAGTATAATATTGATCTCTTAGCCAATTAAAGAACCGTAAATTAGGCATAATTGACTAAGCTTGAAAATCTTTAGGTTGATTTGCTATCTTAGGAATAAATGTGACTTATTTAATATCTAGTAGCAAATTTTGATACCTTATCCCAGTACAGGGTAGAATTTTCCTTAGAATGGATTTTAGGAATTAGAAGTCAGCCCCTCTGCCCACCTTAGGCTAAGACTATTGTTAGCTCCTTAGAGACTTTATAGGCATGTTACATCTTCCAAATATAGATTCTAGACCTTGGAAAGGTTGGATATTTGATGATTTATTCTATATTGATTCTTCGGTGATGGTATTAGTTGCGGTTCTAGTCTAACAAATGATGATATTGAGTTCTGATTCAAGTCCCGCAAATGATGATATGAGTTTCATTTCTAGTCCGATATTGAGAGGTTGTTTAGGACAGTTATGGAACCAGTTCGGGTCCAGTGATTTCGATATAGAATGATTCATGGTTATGATTTCAAGATTTGGATATTTGTCATAAATTCTATTATCACTTTCCTTTTGATTGCACCGTCCGGACTTATGGGGTCTCACATTGGGTTATTTACTTTCTCGTACTTACTGGCTTATGAGGGGAGGTTTGTAGTAATAGTTATGCTTTATTTCATCTTATTGTTATTCTGGTTATTCATTTACTGTATATGGAGCATTATTCTAGGTTCTCTCTCTTACCTTGACTTAGTTTATTTATCTTGCATTTTACTATACTTATATTATGATTTAGCTCAGTTGGATGATGATGCCTATTGAGTACCCGTGGCTTTGATACTCATACTACATTTTTGTATCTTTTGGTGCAAATTCGAGAACTAGTGGCTGCCGTTGATTCTAAAATCGTGCTGATCAGAGTTTGAAGATAGGGTGAGCTCTTGGAGCCGAAGTTGACCTTTTCTCCTTATTCTATTTTTTTCTTAAGTCTCTTTATGTTTGAGACTGATGTATATTTGACTATGATGATACTCGTACTCTTTGGGTTTAGGGGATTTTGTACTGATACTACTTGGTTGTGGGATGCTATTATATCTTATTTATCTTATGTATTGTTCTTGCTCCTTGATTTATTATTGTAAGTTTTTTCTTGCATATTTCTAGTGTTAATGCCAATTTCCACTGAATAAGCCCATTGCTTATAGCTTTGAGCAACAGTCTGGCTTACCTATTGGTGGAATAAAGTAGATGCCATCATGAATTGTAAATTGGGTCGTGATAGTTTATTTGGACTTGGAATTGAGGGCTAAAAATTAGGGGGGGGGGGGGCTTGTTAGTGGTGTGGAAAAGAGCATGTGGGTGAGAATTTCATCGAATTTGGAGTTTAAATGAAGGACTTACGAGCTCTTAAAGATTGACTTTTTATTCTTGTGTTCTTGAGCTCCTTCATTTTGTTCTTGGAGAAGAAGATAACAAAAGTTCACTTTGATTAAAAATTTTTGAGGTAAAAGTTGGTCAAAGTATTAGTAGGTACACTTAAGGAACTTAGAAAAAGATTGTTTTAAAAAAATTAGTTAAAATTCCATGTGGACGAGCCATGTCAGCATTGGCCAATCAATAGGATGCCATGCCAGTGCCACACAAGCACCAACCCAGCTATTGATCGGCCAAGATACCTTATTAATAGTGATTCCCCAGTCCCCAGCGCCAGCACAACGTGTGTATGCCAAGTATGGAGAGCTGATTTTCAGCTTTTTCAGCACTTTGCCAAAATTTTGACGTCCCAAAATTTAAAAACCAAGTTTCCAACTTCATGGTTCTTTTTTCTTCACTTTCTTCATTTGATTTCTCAACTATTTAACAAGTATTTTACTTATTTAATCACTTTTTAACTAGTTTTAAATCATCAAATCCTCTCTTTGATTCATCAATTTAACAACACAAGTAATTTTATAACTTTTGTTACTTAGTTTTTTTTTAGTCTAATTTTTTGTGCTTCTTTTCTTCGAGTTTTATCATCTTAGTTTGTAGATAAACTTATTGATTCAAGTCCTTTTAGCTCTAATCAAGTCATATTTATTTAAAGAGTCAAAAAAATCCACTCCATCACAAAGGATAGGTGATCTTGAATTGATTGAGTAAAGCTAGTTCGCTACAAATTTTGAGATGATGCTTTAGGAGGTGAGTTGAGAGTTCACATACGAGTGATGCGAAGCTTTTTATACGATATATTTCATTGAGTTTTTTTGGTACTATGAATACAATTCCAAGTGGGGAAGAATCGGATCACATCATGGAGTCCACTACCCATCTCACCAAATAAATAACAAAAATGAATGCAAATATAAAAGAAATAAGGGCGGAAATAAATGGAAGAATGGGAGGTATAGAGGAAAGGTTGGTATGGGTAGAGAGTGGAAAATTACTTCAAATAGAAAATAAGGAGATAAGGAGGGAATCAATGAAATCCACCACCATTACTTTGGGAAAAACTCACGAGATATGTTACTTTCCACTAAATCAAACCCGAAATTTCCAACAACATACCTTCCAAATTTTCCAAGCCAATCTACACCATATCTCCATCCTTAACTATATCATCATACATAAGAGAATAGATCTTTTGTGGACAACCAAATTTGATACCAAACTCCACTTTGAAACACATCAAATGCTCCTTACATGATTCCCACTTATCACCTCCATAAAACACACCACAAATGCCATATCAAGACTACTAATACCAAAATCTTCTCTGTGATGAAATGAATGAAGAGTTCAAAAATGATGAATTTTAGGATCATGGAGGTAGAAGTGGTTATAGAGTACCAAGGGAAGGAGTCCAGCCTCAGGAATTAAGGTGGGACCAAGGCATCAGAGGTCAAGAATATGTAAAGAGAGAAGATAGGGTCGAAAATAAAGGAGATAGGGTGAGTATAGAAGAGATAAGATGGAAAATATAGAAGACCTGTTTTGGGAGAGGAATGATCTAGATCGAGGCTTAAAAACTATCAAGGTAGCACTTCCAAAGTTTAGAGGAAATAGTCACACCAATGAGTTATTGGAATGGAAAATTCAAAGTGAGAGGATCTTTCTTAACAACAACATTTAAGAAACTTTGAAGGCAAAGTATGTTCTCACACAATTCAAAGGGTATGCATCCACTTGGTGGGAGTCTAAGAGGAGGGAAATTTTTAATTCTGAAAATAGTTTTTAGTGTTAAAATTAAGATTGTCAGGATTTTTTATCTCTCTAAAAAACTCTCTCTCTAAGGCAGTTACATTTCGGTTATTTCCAGCCAAATAAAGTCGGTGGCTATGGCTTCGCTGCCATTAGCAAAATTTCTTCAGCCACTGGACACTTCTCTAAAGGGGCGGCATGCATGCATCTGATTTCCAAAGAAAATTCCACCCATACATATGACACACATCTCCAAGCAAGTGCCCCAATTTTGTGAAGGGACAACTCAAATTTCTGAAGAGCAAGTACACTTGGCTCAGGAAATTATTACTCAAGCTCAATTAGAAATGCAATGTAAACTTGGGGAGGTGACGCAGAATTTATCGGCACCAGCATCTGGACAAGCTAAGACAAGCTTACTAACTATAGAGGAATTGAAAATGGGTGCAATCCAATCACATCCCAATTTGAGTAATCGAATGATGGTGACAAAGGATACAACAACTTCTAACGACAGTAAGGCCTCCATCCCTCCTCTAACATGTATAGTGCCAAGCCTGACCTGGTTGAATCTGCACCAATAATGGGCCTAATACTGTAGTTACGATGTCCATGCCAGGGTTACTGCCTAGTGTTCTAATGAATTTTGAAAATCTAGGTTCTAATGTTGTATGATCCAAACCAGGTCATGGCACCGAACCCCCTATCCCTAGGGTTACTCACTCATTGGATACTAAATTGAGAGCCCAAGAGGCTATGAAAGCTGAAATTATTCAAATTGATCCCCCAAAAATTCAACCAAACAAGGCCTCCTTGCGGTTGTGTCTAAGTCTGAAGACTACAAAGTGAAGTTAGCACAGAGTTGTAAGTTCACCCTGATTGGAAAGTTTGAAAACATTATGCCTAAGATGGATGTGATTAGGCTGCAATTCATTCTTCAAACTGAACTAAAGGGGCAAGTCAAACTTACACACTTTAATTCTAGATACATGACAACAATAAGTATATATTTCTATGAATTCTTAGCTACATATTTGAAAATCGTGGCTAATACCTAATAACAACTACATAAATTAAAATTCCGTGGCTATTTACAATTTTTCATAACTTTCTAGCTACAAAAATAAATTGGCAAAGCTAATTCCGTATTTTTGCTATAATTGCTAACTATTGTAGCAATAGTTACTCAAATACCTACAAGTTTATTGCTATAGTAAAATTTTATAGCTAATTGTAAGTTTTTGTCGCATTTGAAGTTACTATTGTAAAAGTAGTCTTTTAGCCATAATAAATTATTTGAAGCAAAATGTATTAGGTAAATATATATTTTTGCTAGAAGTTATAATAATATGTGTAAATAATTACCCAAATAGCTGCAAGTTTATTGCTACAATAAAATTCTGTAACTAATTATAAGTTTTTGTCACACTCTATTGTTATCGTAGCAATAGTATAATTTTTTAAAGTAGCGAAATGGATATTTTTACTTTAAGTTACAATAATTTGTAGCAATATTTACTCAAATAACTATAAATTTATTGATACACTAAATTTTTATAACTAGTTATAAGTTTTTGCCACACATTTAAAATCATCCTTGCAATAGTAATCCTTTTTAGCCACTACAAATAATTATTTAAAGTAAAATAGCTAAGTTGATATTTCTGCTTCAAGTTATAAGGATTGTATCAATTATTTGTCACAAGGAAATGATATATTCATAATTTTATTGTTGGGATAAATTTTTATAACAAATCATAAGCTTTTGTCTCACAGTTGAAATAGTTGCAATTATAGTTTCCCTTTGACAATAATTATTTAAAAAAAATATTATTTCTACTAGAAAACACAATGCCAATTACTAATTTGGTATCATTTTAATTGTTATGAAAAAATGGTGTAGGCACAAATTCAAAATTTATGATAATTTTTCTCATGCACTATTGCTATATCAATGGTAAGATTTATTATATAACCACAAAAAATAGTTAGAAATATTTATATGATTTTATATGCAATTCATAGATTTAGAAATTAATAGTTATTGAGATATTTGCACTGTATGTTCCATTTTTATTTTTAATTATGTAATTATTGGAATTTTTTACCCACACATATAGAAATTAAGGGTAAAGGGATCAATGAAATTGTACCTAGCAGGCAGCAGGCCAATGTGTCTGCTTTGACACAATTTCATTGGTCCTTTCCCTTGCTTCTATTTTATTTTTGCTCTGTTTTAATTTATTTGTCTTATTCTTTTTTAGTCATTTATATATTTCAGTAAAATATGTAAAGAAAAAAATTATAAATCACAATAATTAACGACTAAAAAATTTAAAAGATATAAAATATTTGACTAATTCTCAAAATTATATCAACGCCACTTAAATTGGAATAGAAGAAAAAGTATTATAAATTACAATAATTAAAAACTTAAATGATTTATAATATAAAATTGATTAACACTGCCACAAAAGTTTGGACAGGAAGAGTAACATATATTATTTAAAAATTCCATAAAAAAATATTATAAATTATAATAGTTAACAACTTAAAATATCTCAAAACATATAAACAAATATGATTGATTAACTAAATTCAATTTATATCATATAAATTGAGAGAACAAAGTAACATAAACTAGGCATGTTGTCTGCTTTGGCGGAATTTTATTCGTCGTTTTCCTTGCTTCCATTTTATTTTTTTCTCTATTTTAATTTGTTCGTCTTACTATTTTTTAATCTATTAGATATTTTGAAAAAAATATGTAAAAAAACTATAAATCACAATAATTAATAACTTTAAAAGTTTTAAAATATTTGGCTTACTCTCAAAATTATATCAATGACAGTTAAATTGGAATAGAAGAAAAAGTATTATAAATCACAATAGTTAAAAACTTGAATTATTTTAAAATATTTAATTAACTATCAATGTCACAAAAGTTTGGATAAGGAGAGTAACATATATTATTTAAAAATTACATAAAAAATATTATAAATTATAATAGTTAACAATTTAAAATATCTAAAAAAATATATAAAAAATATATTTGGAACTTGTTTGAAGGGGGTTTGGGATGGGACCCGTGCGTTAGGAGAGTTTTGGGAAAGGAATTTTATCTTAGTTACTATAGATTTTCTTGGTGCAACTTTTTTTGAAGCTTAAGTGTTACATTTGTGTTATAGTCAATTTCTACGAACAATAACAAGTGCAGCGCTACAATTGTAAGACTGACCAGCATAATTATGAAAAGGATTGTATTATAAAAGAACTGATTATGGATTTTTCATTATTCCAACTCAATTTTGGGATAAGTGAGCTATGATTTGGAGTGAAAATTTTGGGGGGGGGGGGGGGGGGGGGGAGGATCATATAACATCAAATTATTGATTCTTTGTCGATTTTTATTTATTTTATGAGAACTTATACTAGATTTAACCAATTGCCGACCAATTGTTTGATCAAAGCTCCGGTCAAACTAGTTTAAAAATTCGATCGAAGATTTTATTGAGTTCAATCATTTTTTTTATTTGATTGTTGGCGCAAAAGCTCTGTTAATTTTATTTTTGACAAAATGGTTCCATGTACGTTTTGTAATGTGGACACTTCTACTTACATGTTTGTTATCTGAACCTTTGAACTCATTAAAAGGTAATATTTTAAACCCTTTGACCATTGACCGAACTTATGTGGCATTAAAATGGCTGAGTAGGATGAAACGCGTGTAAGCACACGCCTGGGGTAAGAGTGAGGATCATTTTTGATCAATTTTACATTAAAATAATTAAAAAAATTAAAAAAAAGTACCCCACCCCGCCCCGCCCTCGCCCTCGCCCTCGCCCATTCCCCAACCCCCCTTGTACTATCCCCCATTCCCCCACCTTCTTCCCCTATCCCCCACCTTCAGCCCTTCCCCCACCCCCGCATCAACTCTTTTCCCCATCTCTCCCCCATTTCCCCATGAAATTGAGTGGATCAAGAAAGAGTTTCAAGCCATGGTAGCTTTTTTAAGAGATGTTGACAAGAGACAACAAAGAGATGAAACTGTGTCTGGTTGGGTTAAAGAGGTAAGAATCTTGGCTTTTGATGCTGAAGATGTTATTGATGAATTTCTTAGTCAAATAGATACTACTCATTGGAACAGCTTACACTTCTTTCAATACTTTAAAATAAGGTATCATATTGGATCTCATATCAAAAAAATAAAGAAACAAGTCATTAAAGTAAAAGAAAGTAAAGATAGATATGTTGTTAATGGATTAATGATGAGTGAAGATGCATTAACAGCTAGTAGCTACAGAGGCACTGGTGGAATATCCTCTAGAGGGCCTGGTGCAACATCCCCTTTCGTTCGAGAAGATGATATTGTAGGAATTGAACATGATGTCGAACAGCTAATGAAGCTCCAAAATTATAATGATATTGTGGGAATTAGCAGCTAATGATATTGGGTCATTTTGGCCGCCGCTGACGATGAAGACAATCCAATTTTCATCCAAATTAATTTTTTTCTATTATATCAGCTCCAAAATCACCCATAAAACATCAAAATTTGCTGAAAAAAAAATAAAATTCATCAAATCTAATCAAAACTCAGCTCCAATTTTCATCCAAAATTTATTTTTTTTCAACTATATAAACTCAAAAAACCTCCCATAAAACACTAAATTTCATAAAAATAAACTGAAAAACATAAAAATTTCAACATATCCGATCAGATCTCAACATAAACAACCTTAATTTCACCAAAGAATCCCACCAAACTGTAATTTTTTCTTTATAATTCAAAACTAAAACTCAAAAAGGGATTATAGAGAAAAAATTATAGTTGGTGGAATTTTGATACTTTTTTGTATCACCATGTCAGCCCTTGGTGAAAGGGATCGAAAAGAGAGAGAGAGAAGATATGAAAGAGAGAAAGGGCGGGGGAGGTGAGGGTGAGGGGGAGGGGGAGGGGGAGGGGGAGGCTTTTTTTAGAAAAAAATTTAAAAAATTATATCTTTAATTAAAAAGTTACGTGGAAGCTGATGTGGCAGCATGTGTGTTACACACACCGAAAAAGGGTTTAAAATATTTGTTTTTATTGAGTTCAAGGGTCCATATAACAAACATATAAGTAAGAGTATCCACATTACAAAATGGACATAGTACAAGGGTCCATCGATCTATTTTGCCTTTATTTTTTTTTAAAATAATGATTTGGATGAAATCGATAAAGTAATTGTTTTTAGGTGATTTGAAAATCAATTAGTTTTTTCAATCGATTTTAACTATATTTTTAGTAGTGTCTTTTGATCGTCGAGGTTAATTTTTAAATTCGTTATATTAATAGATAAAAGTAATTCTATTTTAACAAGCTTAAAAGTTAAAAGGCTAAAAATACTCAAATTATATATTTAAAGGACCAAAATAATAGATAATTACAATTATTATACTCTTAAAAGCAAATAGCCCACCAAAAATAAAAATTTTCCCAATATTTGTAGGCGAAGTTTTTTAAATTATAGAAAAAATTTGAGGTATAAAATTATATTTTAAAAAGTCTTTCTATTTATGCACACAGATTTCAGCAGCTAACTAAATAGTCATTATCTATGAATACATATTAGTTTGAACAGGTGGTGTGTCAGTCTCAGTATCTTCATATGGGTTCCACCCAAATAAACAATAAAATATCTCACATAGTATTCACAATTCAAATAAACATTTGAGGTCAAATTACAATATTTCAAAACCAAATTAGGGTAAAAAATAACATTTCAAAATCTTGTAGGACTCAAATTGAAAAGTTATAAACTAATAACATAGAGAAAAAGAAAGTAAATAATCCCTCCGTTTAAAAAAGAATGACCTAGTTTGACTTTGCACGAAGTTTAAGAAAATAAAGAAGACTTTTGAATCTTGTGGTGTTAAATTAAGGATATGTCAAATGTACCAAAATGTCCTTCAATCTTGTGGTCTTAAACATGCCATGTGGAAAGTTGAAATTAGAAAGTTGCTAAAAAATGAAAAGGGTCATTCTTTTTGAAACGAACTAAAAACGAAAGTAGGTCATTCTTTTTTAAATGGAGGGAGTAGTTCAAAAACCCTAAAATTTTTAATCGGTAACTCCTTCTCTCCTTAACGCGGACGCCTAAATTTTCTACCCTCGTCGATCACCCCCATCCCCTCCATATAATGCCACCACCTCTCTCTTTCTCTATCTAAACTTTCACTTTCCCTCTCTTATTCTTTGGAACTTTCACTTTTACGAACGATTGGTTACAAGTATAATTTATTATTTTTTCTTTTAATAAAATTAGTTATTTATCAATTTTTAAGATTGATAGTTTTGGGTACCCTTTTGGATTTTCTGAAATGGGTTTTTATTTTCTTGACGTTTTATTAATGATCTTTTATTTTTTTGGGAATCAGGGCAGTTTACAGTTTTGATGAATTTATGGGGATGATTTAAGTGAAGGCGTTTGAATATACTTATTATTGAAGTCGGTTTTCAATTTCGTATGTGTTTGGAGTTGAGAAAAAAGATTTTCTTGAAAATTCAAGTAAAAAAAAATGAAAAATTAGATTTTTTGGTATTTATTGAATGTTTAAAGAAAGTAACTTTATAGTTGCATGTTTGGGAATTTGTTGTTAAGAGTTTATGTCAGTTGAGTTTTGGCTGTAATCGTAGTCATACGAAAGGAAAAAAAAAGGGAAAAGATTGGTTCGAGAGCAAAGGGTATTGCCTATCGAAAATAGTTTAGTGTAGTTACTTGAAAATGGATGAATATAGTGACTTGATATGTGTACTAGTGACTTAAAAACGGTTAAATGTAGTTAATTGAAATGTGAATTAGTTACTTGAAAGTGGTTAAGTATAACGACTTGAAATGAATGATTAAGTGTAGTGACTTGAAAATGGTTAAGTATAGTTATTTGAAATGTGAAGTAGTTACTTGAAAATTATTAAGTATAGTGACTTGAAATGTGAAATAATTATTTAAAAATAGTTAAGTAAGTGACTTGAAATGTGAATTAGTAACTTGCAAATGGTCAAGTGTAGTCACTTGAAATGTGTACTAGTGAGTTGAAAATTGTTAAATGTAGTGACTTGAAATGTATACTAGTGACTTTAAAATGGTTAAGTGTGGTTATTTGAAATTGTGAATTTATGATTTGAAAATGATTAAGTGTAGTTACGTGAAATGTATACTAGTGACTTTAAAATGGTTAAGTGTAGTGACATGAAATGTACACTTGTGACTAGAAAGTGGTTTAGTATAGTCACTTGAAATGTGAACTAAGTTACTAGAAATTGTGAACTTGTGAGTTGAAAATAATTAAATGTAGTGTCTTGAAATGTATACTAGTGACTTTTAAATGGTTAAGTGTAGTGACTTGAAATGTGTACTAGTGACTTGAAAATAGTCAAGTATAGTTGCTTGAAAATGATTAAGTATAGTGACTTGAAATATGTACTAGTGACTTGAAAATGGTTAAGTTTAGTTACTTGAAATGTGAATTAGTTACTTGAAAGTGGTTAAGTATAGTGTCTTGAAATGTATACTAATGAATTTAAAATGGTTAAGTAGTTGAAATAACTCTTGAGCTTCATCTTGCTCATAGTATTTATTTTGTATTTTGTAGATTGTCGGAAAGGCGCAGTACTATTGGGTTACCTCTTTCCCTCGACAAAAATTTCAATATTTTCATTATTTTAAAACAATATGTGAGAGCTTATTTACACTAGAAACATGTTATGAGAATGCCTTGGAGCACCTTTTGGATTTTCACTTAAACGCCTTCTTTGATGATTATCATCACTATGTAACCTCATTGTAGCTTGTTTTTCCTTTTAACTTTATAGTGTTTGTTGTAAAAAAAGTTATGTAATGTGGATGCTATAAGTTCTATCTATATAATTGTGTATTTGAAATTTATTTTTGATAAACTTTAAATGTCAATTTGAATGGAATAAGTTATTTCTAAATCTTATTATGTTGCTAGTTTTCAATATATCAATATGAATGAATATTTGAAAATTTTGAAGTATGTGTTGAAAGCAATAGATTTTGTTGGCGAAATCTTCATCATCATTAACAAATCAATTTTTTTTTATCAAAATGCAATATAATAAATTTGTTTAGCTCCAATTATTGTGTTACTTATAGCTAAGAAAATTTAATTTCGCAGCTAAATTTGGGTTTTAAAAGTATAGTATCAATTTAAATTTTTGTGGTAAATATTTCAAATAACTGTTATTTTTTTTTAAATTATAGAAAAATATAAATATTGTCACGGGACTAAGTTATAAATTACTTTTGCTATAAATGCAATATCTTGTGGCTATAAGATGAAGATAGCTACAAATTTTCTAATGGTGGCAAAAGAACAATTGCAATTGCCATAAGTATATTTTTCGTGGCAAGAACTTTTCGTCGTCACAGCTACAACACAAAATATCTTGTAGCTATAGGTATTAGTCCTTAGCCACGAATCATTTAAAGTCCGTAGCAGACTTTTAGCCATGCTACATCTAGTTACAAATGCTACGAAAATTTTTTTTATGGCTAAAGTGTATAGCCAAAAAAATTTTCGTATTTAGATACGAAGTATTTTATAGCAATATATGCATTATTTTGTAGTGACACTTATACATTGGTCTTGATAATGAATATGATCATTCCACTGTTTGGTGAAAATGTACATTCAAGGACAGATGATGCGTTTCTTGTTGTGGACCCCCACTTCTAATCCAGAAGAGAAGACTCCTTTGGTTCCTGTATGGGTTAGCTTGCCAGAACTCCCCTGGCACTATTATTGTTTGGAAGTGGTGACTCCTTTATTATCACCTATAGGGAAGGTGTTATTTCTGGACTTGGTAACTTATAAAAAAACTAAGGGCAGTATGTCTAAGGTCAAATTAAAAATTGAACTAACCAAGCCAAGACCACAACATATTTGGATGGGATATGATGCTGATGAGCATGGTGAAGGCAGATGGCAAACCATTCAGTATGAAGATGTTCCAGATTGTTGTTATTGTTACAAATACCAAGGACATACTGCAAGATCTTGTGTTGTTAAAGCAAGAGATGAGGATGCTAAGACAAAGATGGATTCAACTAAAAATTCTCAGGAGGAAATTCACCCACGAATGAATCAAGGGAAGCTGATCTCACCTGATATACTACAACAATAAAATGCAGATAGAGGCAAAGCCCCTATTAATGAGTCGCAGAATCAAAAGAGAAGTGGTAGAAAGGATAATCAAAAATTGATATTCAAGACAATGTCTCCAAACAAGCATACAGGGGGTCAACATGATACTGCAACTCCATTTACTATAGCTTTCCAACATTACCAAGCAGGACTTGAACATAATTGTCCAGTCAGTAATGGTGAGGCTATCTAGGATATGCCACAGAAACCAGATGAGTCTTATAATACCGAGCTTAATAGTCTAGAGGTAACTGAGGGGAACAACAAGAATTTACTAATTAATTCTACCAAGGAGAACCAGTTGAGAGGATCAGAAAATACACAGAAAACTGATGTGGATATGTAGCATGTGGCTCCTGAATTGGTACAAGGTGTTTCCTCTCCCACTAAGTCTTGTTCTCAAGAGGAAGTGGTTATTAAACAGGTGCAGACCACTAAAATTAGAGACCAACCTATTGTAACCTTAGAATGGGGGTTACTTATGACTCTTCTCAGAAGATAGAAGATGAATATAGAGTGATACACTCTGAAGATGAACTGGATGACAGTAAACTAGAACACATGAGGAATAGTGATGAAAATTACATTATGGTATTTGATCCAGGAGACTAAGAAGACTATGCAATAGAAGTGAATCAAATTGCTACCCAGCAAGGGCTTTCTCCCAGGGGTTCCTTACTCAAATCTAAGATGTGGATCAAACTAAATTTGCCTAGCATGACCGGACATACAGCCAGACCTTTTACCAGGTCTCATACTCACAAAATAGCCAAAATTTAGACACCTTACTTGGAATACAAGGGGTATCTTACCCAAGGTGTTCTGGAGAGACTTCAACAACTTATCAACATCCATCAAATTTCTTTGGTTATAATCCTGGAACCTTTATCCAATAATACCCATCTTGAGTAAGCTAAAAGAAAACTCAAGATGAAGCATACTAATGGCAAAATTTGGATCTTTTGGTCTCTGGATATCTTATGTGACATCATTGCTAATGATGATCAATAAATTTCCTGCTTAATTAATCATAGTGCTCTTGCCCAAACATATCTAATGACCTTTGTTTATGCTAAGTGAAGAGAGACTCTAAGAAGACCTTTGTGGGAAAAATTGGTGCAATTGTCTACAACAACTCTACCTTGGTGCACAATTGGTGAGTTCAATATGATTACTGAAGTTGATGAAAAATTGAAAGGCATTCCTTATGATATAAGTAAGAGTTTTGAATTTCTAAGGGTGATTAAAGCTTGTGGCTTAACAGACTTGGATTCCATGGTCCCAAATTCACCTGGTTTAATCTTAGAGGCATCCACTTTAGAATATGGAAAAGATAGAGCAATGGTATCTGATGCATGGTTGGAGAAAATACCAATGTCCAATATTACTCATTTGTCTTCTATAGGCTCTGATCACTGTCTATTACTAATGGAGATGAAGGAAACAGTTGATTCATACATTAAGTATTTCAAATTTTTGGATTGCTGGGTGGATAATCCTAATTTTTTTAACATAGTGGAGATATGCTGGTAGAAGACTTATGCAGGTGCACCTCTATGGAGATTTCAGTAAAAGATGAAAAGATTAACTTCTACTCTTAGCCACTGGTCTAAAGAGGAATATGGTGACATCTATGCTAGTGTGATGCATTATAAAGAGAAGGTCAAGGATGTTGAGGAAAATTTGATCTTAAATAGCACAGATGTGAATAGACAGGAATTCAACAAAATGCAAGCTGAATATATTAGTCATCTTAAGTTGGAAGATGCTATCTTAAGAATACTCTGGTTTAAATGTGGAGATACAAATTCCTGCTATTTTCATGCCTTTATCAGAGAAAGAAGAAGAAGAATGTTCATGCACAAAATTATAAATGAGGAAGGGGAGTGGATTCAAGGGGATGCTGACATTGCTGTAGCTGCATGTAAATATTTCCAGGACATATTTACTGGGAAGGCTGAACATGTATAGGAAGAGATATTAGCTAATATTCCTAAAGTGGTCTTAGATGTTCAAAATGATACCCTCCAAGCAATTCCCACTCTGGCAGAATTGAAGAATGTAGTCTTTTCAATGAGTGCTCACTTAGCAGCTAGCCCTAATGGCATGAATGGGAAGTTCTTTCAATCATGCTGGCATATCATATGTGAGGACCTCCTTCAAGTAATGATTACTTTCTTTTGTGGACATGTTATGCCTAAATACTCCTCTCACACCTGTTTGGTTCTCCTCCCTAAATTAACTCACCCTAACAAACTCTCTAAATATATACTTATCAGACTGAGTAACTTCACCAACAAAGTCATTTCTAAACTTCTTTACCTTAAAATTGTCCCCATCCTTCCCTCTCTTATGTCTAGCAACCAGTCAAGCTTTGTGAGAGGTAGGAATATTGCAGAAAACATCATTTTTGCCCAGGAAATCATCAGTAGTATTAAGAAACCAGTTGTGGGTAGAAACGTGGTTATAAAACTTGATATGGCCAAGGCCTATGACAGGGTGTCTTGTTCTTATACTTGCCTTATTTGAGGAGATTAGGATTTGGTGAAGTAATTATTGACATGATCTGGAGGACTCTGTCAAATAACTGGTACTCAGTGATTGTAAATGGTACCAGACATGGCTTTTTTTGCTCTACAAGGGGATTGAAACAAGGTGACCCCCTCTTCCTGCTTTATTCACACTTGGGGCTGAAGTCTTGTCCAGAGCCTTAAACAATCTACACCACCACCCTTAATACTATGGTTTTCACATAGAATAGAAAGGGCCTCAAATAAATCATCTCAGTTTTGCTGATTACATTATCATATTCACTACTAAAAGGAGACAAATTCTGAGACTGATTATGCAGACACTATATCTTATGAGGGAGTATTTGGTTAATTGATCAACAAGGACAAGAGTCACTTCTTACTACCAAATCAAGCTTTTCCCTCTATAGTTTTAAGAGTTAAAGATGCAACTGGATTTCAACAGAAACAAAGCCCCATTACATACCTTGGATGTATTATATATATTGGTAGGCAAATAATCAGTCACTACACTAGATTGTTTGGCAAGGTTGCTTCTAGAATAGTAAGTTGGCATTCTAGATTGCTTAGTTATGGTGGCAGAGCTATTTTGGTAAAGCATGTTCTGCAATCAATCCCCATTCACATTCTCTCAGTATGTATTCCTCCTAAGACTATTGTAAAATAACTCTTATGTTTGTCTGCTAACTTCTTTTGGGGATAGAAAGACAACAAAGAAGATATTACTGGGCATCCTAGCGAAACCTTTGCTTCCCAACTACTGAAGGAGGAATTGGTATCAGGCATATTACTGATACATGTAAAGCTATGCAGTTGAAATAATGGTGGATCTTTAGAACCAAAAACACTCTTTGGGGCAATTTCTTGATAGCCAAATATAGTCAGAGGGTTAATGCTGTGGCCAGGAAAGGTTTAATGGTCAGTATTTTCTATGGAAAACCATGATGAAAAACAAGAAGAAAGATAAAAAACATATACTATAGAGAATCAAATTTGGTACATGCTACTTTTGGTGGGACAACTGGTCTGGTTGAGGACCCTGAAATAACTACAGATCTAATGGATTCAAATAATACTAAGGTTGCAGGCTTTCTAACTGATGGTGTATGGAATATGCACAAACTAACTACAACTCTTCCCCCTCAACTATTACATATTATCTATCCTCAGAGTTTTATTTTATTTCTAAGAGGGGGTTCCTGATTCCCCAATTTGGACACTGAATAAAAATGGAGATTTCAGCTGTTCCTCTGCCTGGGGATTGAAAAGAGAACACAGAGAAAATACAATGATTAATACTTACACTTTTCATAGGGTAATTTATTTCAAATGCTCTTTTCTTCTTTGGAGAGTTCTAAGAAAGAAATTACCTACAAATGAGAGAATCAGCCAATTTGGTATAGTCCCTCCTAACTGTTGATGCTATTCTAATACTGGCTGGGGAAACATCCCTCATAACTTTGTTGATGGACCATTTGCCAATCATATTTGGTAATATTTTTCATCATCTATGGGTTTTTTCATGACAAAGTTCTAATAAAAACTTTAATACTGAAGTGGTGGAAGTCTAAGTTCACCAATAATGCTCATAAACTAGTGAATCAGGATTTTCTAATCATTATTTGCTGGAACCTGTGGAAGAATAGATGTGCTGTCAAGTATCATGGAAAGCAATCTCAACTTGCCAGAGTTAAATTCCTGATCTACAGAGACATTTATCAGTTATTATGCACTGCTTTTCCATACATCACTTGGCCTAATAGATGGTCCAATATGATAACATATGTTGAAAAATGAAGACAGTAGACAAAAGTTTCCATAGTGTATTGGTCTAAACCTCCAGTCAATATGGTTAAGTTGAACTCCGATGGTAGTGCCCTCACTAACCCTGGAAAGACTAGAGCAGGGGGATTATTAGAGATCATAATAGTGATCTCATTTATGCTTATGCTACACCCTTGGGGTAGGGGACCAACAACCAAGCAAAAATAGAGGCTGCTATATGGGGTATTTCTTGGTGCCTGAGGAATGATATACAGTAGGTTATACTGGAAGTGGACTTTGAGCACATGGTCAGATGGATAAGGGAGTAAATACCAACCCCATGGTATCTACAAACTCTAGTTGAGTATTTATTTTAGCTCATATCAAAGTTCCAACTGTGTATTTGCAGACATATTTACAGGGAAGCCAACTTTGTAGCAGATGCTTTAACCAAAGTTAGTCACCAATAAGAACATCCTCGATACTACTTCCATTATTGTTACTTCTTTCAGAAGCAACAAGTTATTTCAATCCAGATAAGATAGGCATGCCAAGTTTTAGGATGGGGAAATTGAGTAAGCTTCATGAAACACCTTAGAGCATGGAGGGACTGGTGTAACGCTCCGAGTATGTACCCTGGATACTACACGGTGCTTATAATTCCGAAGTACCACAAGCTAACCCATGACTGGTACCTACTGTAATACTGAGTAATAAATACAATAATTATGCAAAAATAGGTGAAAACATATGCCATAAGGTTCAAATGTATAAATAAATCTGAATGCTATATCAAAATACCAAAACTAAATATAAGTATTGAAAAACTAAACAACTATCTGAAATATACTCTAGTCTGAAAAAGCCTTTAACTATTTGAACTGTGGAGTTGATGGGACAAACCTCCAACTAACTCCATATACTAAAACAAAATTGAAGTACTGTAAATAATAAGCATGTCCTCGAACTATGAGGACTCACCACTAATCTAAAAACAGAGAATATGAATGGCTAAGAGTGCTCTTGAGCCCGTGGGTCTGAACCTATGATATAAGATATCATAGTGCAAAGAAAAGCAAGCATCAGTACTTGGAATATCCTGGTATGCTCATTGAAGTAGGATAATATACATGGATTCATATGCATTTACCATAATAAATGAATAACATGAGTATGACTGAGTAAGAGTACATGCATGAATACATAGACTGTAACTGAGATCGTGCTAATACTAAGTACTAAATCAGAATTCTTATAACCAATATCTGAGTCTACGAATACTATATTACTGATTATCTAAATGACTGTATTTGATAGTTCTAAATACCGTGGAACCATACTGAGTTCCATACTAAGCTAAGTGACTACATCTGATAGTCCTGGATTTGTAGAACTAAAATGAGTTCTATTATGAGACTGAGACTGGAACTGAGACTGTGGGAGGTAATCGTCTAACCAACATTCCCCTTCTCTAACTAATTTGGGGTCCAACCTATAAACTAGTTGGAAGGGTGTCAATACCGTGCCACAAGTAAGGACAAGCTGTGAGTTAGCTCTCTCTGATAGAAAGCTCTTCCATCAATCCTCAAAAGTAGGAAAACTCAAATGAGATATATCAACCCAAGTCTCATAGAGAAATATCTCAACCTACACTGGATACGTAGTTCAAAAATGGAAGGATTACTCCTAAGGATTTCTCACTCTGCTGGCAGATGAGTCCCCATCCTTGGGTTAACTCGGTGTTGAATCCTACTCCCAACTGAAATAGACACTGGACTGAGTTTTAAACTGTACTAGGCTGGACTAAGGTGTTACTGATATTATTATTTGACTAAATTAAATTGAGTTCACCGAGTTTTATTGACTGATGAATTACTACTGAATTCTGTTAGCTAACCTAGTTTATCGAGGTCTGAACTAGATACTGAATTAGACTGGACAAATATAAATTCTACTGAGTTTTCCTAAGTTTTGTAACTGACTAAGAGTACTACTGATCGTGTCATGAGTGATACTGTTCTATGACTGACCATGGCTTTAGGTAATCAGTTAAATTGTCAGGTACAAGTACCCCCAGGACTCGATGGCATAAATTAAGAGACATGGCATAACACGAAACATGAAAACTATGAACTTGATCATCATTCATTCATTGGGGCATTTTGATAAACACTTGCATGATATAACTTGCACATAAGCTAACTTGACATGATTTCATTCTCTTAATAGTTCACATGGACAATTTATCAAGCACTTGGTGAGCATAGTATATGCACATAGTATTGAACAACAAGTGAGCATCATAATTCATCTCTAATTTCACAAGTCAAGGGTGTATCATGGATTCATATGAATCTACACACATAACGATCAATTTCAGATGAGATATATAGATATATAATCATGAATTAGGAACTTAATCCAAATAGAAATTATGGATATGCGCTAATTCCAACCATGAAAATCATAAAATCAATTACTTGAAGTTCAAAAGAGATTCTTGGACTCCAAGGCTGGAAGAAACCCTTGGATAAACACTTCACTTACCTTGATGCTTGATTTTGAGAAGATTGATGGAAGAATTCTTGAGATTTGAATCTTGAATTGAAAACCCTATGGCTTGTTCTTGAGATATTTTCAGAGAAAGTGAGTATACTTTTATGAATTAGGGATGAATTTCATGTTTTAGGGGGCTGAAGGTTAGGGGAAAAAGACCCAAATACACCAAAGGATGCGGTCTTTTAATGTCTAAAAATTGGGTTACCAACGCGCAGGTCGATGCAGTGCGTTGATGACATCGATACAATAGCCAATGCGTCGCGCCATGTTTGCATCAATTTAATGGAATCGGACGTTGGTAGCTGGGAAAAATAGTAATCAATGATATTGTCAATGTGTCACGCAAAGATCACGTTGATTCACTATTTTGGGATTCCATAAGAGCTTCAACCAAAGTCTGAAAAATCTAAAACTTGTCCGAAAACACCTACGGACATTCCTAATCATGAATCAACCTAAACATCAATATTTAATGGATATAAAGGTTGCAAAATAAGATAGCCAAACTTCATAGGTTAAAATGACACTAAGTCTAAGTACTTAGCTAAAATATTCTAAGTCTGGGACCCCTTGACAAGCCTAAAGGACTGAATTAAGATTAGGATTTTACGAGGTCTTACATTATCTCCCCCTTGGGAATATTCATCCTCGACTGAGACTACTGAGACTGAGAATACTGAGATACTAATTTACTTACTGGACATGAACATCTGGAACATGAATATATGATTGATATTACTAGTATTCTGAATTATCATACTGAACATGCATAGCTGATGCATGGATATTGTTGAATAAGATTCATGAATGCATGACTGGGATTACTAATAAATTGAATCTATATACTAAACATACATATCTGATGCATGGATACATGACTGAACTGACTCATTAACGTATAACTGAACATGCAATGGTAATTAATACCAAGTTTGTAATTAAAATCTGATCATGAAACTGAATGAGTTCAAGGAAAACTATTACTTAAACTGAAAAATACTGATGAACTCAAGATCATTTTTGAAGTATGCATGATCAAGAACATAAGAACATGACTGAGACTGGAATGTGGTACATGAACTGAATATCGTGCACTGAATTGAGCCCTTTGAATGCACTGCTTATAGCTGAGATTAGAACTTAAGGGTCAAATTATGAGTACCCACTAACCCAAACTAGATTTGTAACGTAAAGAGAACTGGGAGGTTTAGGATATAAAAGCTCAGGGGTTATAGTGCATCTCCCCCTTGGGACATTATGTCTCTCAAAGAATGCTGACTTGGCTGAGATACTGAGGAAAATTGGGGCGATGCACAAGGCACCTATGAACTGAATCATGACTGAATATCTGGAATCTAAAACTGAGACATGATATATGAACTGAGCTAAACACATGACTACCTGGTTGGTCCATCTTAGAATAGTTATATTTATGAGACATTCGAACAGTGCGACTAGATGGAAAGGTGGAAACCACACCACACGAACTTATCTGTCTAACTGCTAATATTGAATTACTGGCTTTACATACTAACTCATACTAAAAACTTATTCTCAACTATACTCTCCACCTTAGTATGACACTTCACCTAGGATTACTGAAAAATATTCTCATGGGAGCTGCGGAAGAATGCATAAGCATACAAACTTATCTGATTAACTGGATAACTGATAACTGAATACTGGGCATGTGAGACTGAACTATACTTAGTCTGAATAACTGGACTAAAACTGTAGAGTGCCATGTACATGAGGTAAGGACTGACTGGGTAGCATAAGATAACTGACCATGAATTTATGAAAAAGAAAATCTATATTATTTGAGAATACAAGACCAAATGTATAATATGATTCTAAAATATTTTGTAAACTGAGGTACTAAAATACTGATAACTGAATAACTGATAACTGTACACTATGGTCAAGCAAACCTGAAATTGAACTGAGTTACTATCTAATTACTCGACTGAGACTGACACTATAACTAAGACTATAACTAAAACTATGATTGATATGGTAACTAGGACTAAACATATTGTAAGGCATGAGTACAGAAGTGATGACTTGCATAACCTGAGTTTGGAGTTCATGATTTCACGAAATATACTTCGTACTACTGAGTGAATTAGAGCTCCTCATACTAGGAACTGGAAATGCACATAACTCTGTAGAAAGTATGTGAATATAAAATATATTCATGGAGCAAAAATGTAAAGCATGCATAAGTATTGTGATGACTGAAGTACAACACTTTGAACTGAGGTAAAGATGGGTTTGGCATCATTCTCACCCATTAATTTTCTTCACATACTTTTATTACTACTGAAATTTTGAAGCCTAACTTCCTGAGATATCATAAATGGATAGTTTTTGTATAACCACTGATCTATGATAGACTGACTCACTGGGGTAGAGGTTGAGAAAGGTTTTTGTTAATATATGATCCGACCTTAAAGTTAACTGCTATACAAAAAGTTACAAAAGATAGAGAAACTCCTGGATCTGATGAGACATAAACATGTAAATGGGAGGTCTATAACATACCAGTGACCGCATTAGGAGAACTTTTCTGATCTTTTCTGGACTGAAGTGCATAGATCCTATTTGGGCATTGCCTATTGGAGGCACTAGGAGTGGCACCCTCTTGATTTGGGTGACCGAACTAAGATGAATGACGACTGTGCTGACTCCGTAGACCAGCCTTAGGACAATCTCAGAATCTGTAACCTGACTCGCCATATCCTAAACACACATATTGCTGGCTTTACACATACCCTTATGATTCTGACTATATTATTCAAAAAGTGGATTAGTACGAACACCGCTTACACTACTCTAGGATTTGGAGCATGGTGCCCCATTATGACTATTATTCCTAAACCTTGGTATTGGTGTACTAGCTAAAGATGGAACTGAGGCTGAAAACTTTTGACTAAACTGAGAACGGTTATTATTATCTGACCTTGGCTGGGTAAAACTAAAGCTACTTGTTCTGGCTTTATTATTTTCGCTCTCCTTCTTCTTAAGTTTTTATTTCTTAATCTGTTGAGCATGGAATATAAGCCTAGATATGTCCATCTCCTTAATCAACATTACAGTCCTGTACTCCTTAACCACTCTACCCGATACCCCAAACACAAACTTGCTCATTCTAGATCTATTATCTACTACTACATGGGGAGCATACCTGTCTAACTAAGTAAACTTGAGGGAATATTCTTTCATACTCATACTGCCTTGTCTGAGATTGATGAACTCTAACGCCTTGGATTCTTTCAGCTCTAAGGGGAAAAATCTATCTAAGAATGCTGTAGCAAACTCTTCCCATTCTATGGGTTCTGCATCTGTACCCCTGTCTACCTTTTACTGCTTAAACCATATATGGGCTACATCATGTAGCTGATAGGAGGCTAATTCAACACTCTTACTAGAAGTCACTCCCATGATATCTGTGACTTTCTAAACCTGATCGAGGAACTCCTGTGGATCTTCTTCAGTCTTATAACTTGAGAATAAGGGAGGATTCATTCGGGTGAAGTCCCAAATCCTAGTTGTAGAGATATTGGCCACTGAGTTAGCTGGAATCGCAGTTGGACTTTTATTCTAGGCTACTACAGAATGAGATAGGATGGTGAAGACTGCTCTAAACTCCACATAGGAGACAAGCTCTCCCAAAGGATTGGGATGGACAGACTGAGGGGCTGACTGGTCTCCCATTCCACTTCTCTGAGTCCTCTTTGGAGGCATATTATGTAAATGAAAGGAAATCTAGGATTAGAAAGAGAGTGTAACTAGAGCTTATGCTCACTCGCACGACATGAATACTGAAAGAGGGGAAACTTTTCCTAAAACATCTCATAGCCTCTTGCCCATAAGTGTGGTGCACAACACACCCATGCACAAGTCTCTACTAGATTCAGCTTTCAGACTTCCTAGGACACTATTGAACCTTAGGCTCTAATACCAAGTTTGTAATGCCCCGAGTCTGTACCTCGGATGCTACACGGTGCTCATAATCCTAAAGGACCATAAGCTAACCCATGACTGGTACCTGTTGTAATAATTGAGTAATTAGTACTGTAATTATACAAAAATAGAAATAAACATGTTCCATAAGGTTTAAATCTATAAATAAATCTGAATGCTGTATCAAAATACCAAAACTGAATATAAGTACTAAAAAAATGAACAACAATCTAAAATATACTCTAGTCTGAAAAAGCCTCTAACTGTCTAAACTGTGGAGTTGATGGGACAATCCCCAAAATAACTCCATATACTAAAATAAAACTAAATTACTATAAATAATAAGCATGTCCTCGAACTATGAGGACTCACCACTAATCTGAAAGCAGAGAATATGAATGGCTAAGAGTGCTCTGGAGCCCGTGCGTCTGAACCTATGATATAAGATATCATAGTGCAAAGAAAAGCAAGCATCAGTACTTAGAATATCCTGGTATGCTTAGTGAAGTAGGCTGATATACATGGGTTCATATGAATTCACAATAATAACTGAATAACATGAGTATGACTGAGTAAGAGTACGTGCATGAATACATAGTCTGTAATTGAGATCATGCTAATACTGAGAATTGAATCAGAATTCTTATAACCAATATTTAAGTTTATGAATACTGTAATATTGATTATCTGAATGATTGTATCTAATATTTCTAAATACTGTGAAACCATACTGAGTTTTATACTGAGCTGAGTGTCTACATCTGATAGCCCTAGATCTATAGAACTGAACTCAGTTTTATTCTGAGACTGAGACTGGAACTAAGAGTGTGGGAGGTAATTATCTAACCAACATGACCCTTCTATAACTGATTTAGGGTATAACCTATAACCCAATTGGAAGGGTATCAATACCATGCCACGGTAAGGACAAGCTGTGAGTTAGCCCTCTCTGACAGGATCTCTTCCATCAACCCTCAATGGTAGGAAAACTCAAATGAGATTATCAACCCATGTCTTATAAGGAAATATCTCAACCTATGCTGGCTACATAGTTTTGGAATGCAAGGATTGCTCCTAAGGATTTCACCCTCTGCTGGTAGGTGAGTCCCCATCCTTGGGTTCACTCGGTGTTGAATCCTACTCCCAACTGAATAGACACTAAATTGAGTTTTAAATTGTACTAGGCTAGATTGATCTGTTATTGAGATTATTGTTTAGCTGAACTAAACTAAGTTTTACTGAGTTCCATTGACTAATACAATACTTCTGAATTCTATTAGCTGACTGAGTTTACTGAGGTTTGAACTAGATACTAAATTAGACTAGACTAATGTGAATTCTACTGAGTTTTCCTGAGTTCTGTAACTAACTAAGAGTACTACTGATTGTGTCATGAGTGATACTGTTCTATGACTGACCATGGCTTTAGGTAATCAGCTAAATTGTCGGGTACAAGTACCCCCAGGATTCGATGGGATAAATTAAGAGACATGGCATAATACGAAACATATAAACTATGAACTTGATCATCATTCATTCATTGGGGCATTTTGACAAACACTTGCATGACAAAACTTGCACATAAGCTAACTTGATCATCATTCATTCATTGGGGCATTTTGACAAACACTTGCATGACAAAACTTGCACATAAGCTAACTTGATATGATTTTATTCACATGGATAATTTATCAAGCACTTGGTGAGCATAGTATATGCATATAGTAGTGAACAACATGTGAGCATCATAATTCATCTCTAATTTCACAAGTTAAGGGTTTATCATGGATTCACATGAATCTACACACATAACGATCAATTTTACATGATATATATATATATATATATATATATATATAAAATCATGAATTAGGAACTTAATCCAAATAAAAATCATGGATACACTCTAATTCCAACCATGGAAATTATAAAATCAATTAGTTGAAGTTCAAAAGAGATTCTTGGACTCCAAGGGTGGAAGGAACCCTTGGATGAACACTTCACATAACTTGATGCTTGATTTTGAGAAGATTGATGGAAGAATTCTTGAGATTTGAATCTTGAATTGAAAATCCTAAGGCTTGTTCTTGAGAGATTTTGAGAGAAAGTGAGTATACTTTTGTGAATTATGGATGAATTTCGTGTTTTAAGGGCCTGAAGGTTGGGGAAAAAAATACCCTAATACACCCAAGGTTACGGTCTTTTAATGACTAAAAATGGGGTTATCGATGCATAGGTCGATGCAGTACATCGATGGAATCAACACGATAACCAAGGCATCGCGCCATGTTCACTTTGATTCACTGGAATTGGACGCTGGTAGCTGGGAAAAATAGTAATCAACATGATAGTCAATGTAGCGGGCTAAGATCATGTTGATTCACTATTTTGTGATTCCACAGGAGCTTCAAATGAAGTTCGAAAATTCCAAAACTTGTCCGAAAACACCTACGGACTTTTCTAATCATGAATCAACCTAAACATCCATATTTTATGGATGTAAAGATTGCAAAATTAGATTGACAACCTTTGTAGGTTAAATTGACACTAAGTCTGAGTACTTAGCTAAAATATTCAAAGTTTGGGACCATTTGACCAGCCTAAATGACTGAATTATGCTTAGGATTTTATGGGGTCTTACAACTGAAGATCAAGTTATCATGTCCTAGTAAAAATAAATAAAATTCTTTGTATAATTTTATTCATTGTTATTGTTTTACAACTTCACTTGTTGTCACAAAAGTTAATGTCAGGTTTATGCCCTCCTCTATGTACAATTTCATTTGTGATTAATGATAAACCTGGGGGTGATACTCAACCCCTAAGATTTTTAATAAAAAAATGGAGGGAAATAAAGAGACATTACTAATATGAGTTACCTATTCTACTAGAACTGATTACACTTATGAAGATGATATATTTGACTCTAAACTACATCAAGAAGTGCTCAAGAAGGTGTATATGTTTAGTCAAGGTTCCAAAAGTGTGGAAAAATATTATGATGAGTTTGAAAACTTGAGAATGAAGTCTAAACTTGAGCGAAGATTGGAATGCACAGTGATTCAATTCATGGAAAATTTGAGGTGTGATATTTTAAAGCCATTGAAGATTGAATTCTATGATATTCTTGAAGAAAACTTTTATGATGCCTCATAGGTAAAAATGAAGAAATATCCTCCGAGGACAAGAATTCTTTCACTTCCACATGGGATAAGAGTAGAGATAATTAGAAGAAGACATCTTCTATGAGAATTCTAAGGGTGTTAGATACTCTAGTTGTGCCTATGTTAGCTTGTCATGTATTATTGAGAAGACCATGGCAATTTGATAGAGATGTTATGCACCAAAGTAGGTTCAACAATTATATTTTTATGATTGAAGGTAAGAAGTATGCGCTTGCACGTCCTAGTCTATACGAAGTGAGTGAGGACTATAGGGCTATAAAAGAGCTTCAGGAGAGGATAAGTGTGGATGTGGCAAAGGAGAAAGCTGAAAGTTCCACCATTATCAAAAATGAGGGAGGTGGCTTGTCTAAGAACAAGAAGAACATGCGTATTAGATAAGCCAAGGAAGTATGTAAAGGGTATGGATGAGGTCTGCTTTCTAGTGAGCCTTGTCAACACCAAGCTTTATACTAAATGCTAACCAAGTTATTAGAACTTTGTCTAGTATTATTTATTTTATTTTGTAGGACTATGTAGGTATATTTTTATAGTATATTCCAAAGGGATTACTAACCTTGAGGGGGATTGCGCATAAAATTAATTTTGTGCTGGGTTCATAAATTTCAACCGACCAGCTTTTAGGAGTAATACAAAAGAGACCAAGTATAATGACTCTCTAATTTATTTTCTGCATTTCCACACTTTATCACCATCTAGAGATTTCCTATGGATAGTTTGTTTTATTTTTAGAGACAATTCTCTATTTTAAAGTTTTCACTAGTAAGGATTGGCTATTAGGAGAAAACTTTAGGTTAATGACCTTGTATGCCAATTATGACAGTTCCATTAGCTCCATAAAATTTATTTTAGGTTAGGAAGGAACTTTGGTTTGATTCCCAAGGCTTTTGAACTCATTTTAGGCTATTGGTCAGAATTTGGTAAAAGTAGCCCTTAGGCATGGGACCCATATTTCATTAAAACAACCTCGAATGGAAATTTTGATGGTTCCATTGAGTCTAGAATGTTGAATTGATAGATAGTATAGGTTTTTTGCATTCACGATATTTTAAGTGAATCTTGAGGGGTCGATGGAAACTTAGAAACATCTAAGTTTAGTTTATGCATAATTCAGCTAATGCATCTGTTAAAGTGGACCTTTGGTTGCTTTATCAGAGGCTACTTTTGCATTCGTGGTTGGTCTAAGCCTAGTCACTTTAGTGGACCCTTACCTTTAAGTGACACCTTTCTCACTTTAGCGAAGGGTGACCCAGGTCGGGTACTACTTTAGTGGTTATATGCCTCTTTAGTGGTGATCCCTTAAGAGGAACCTAGGAGGATATCAAATTCAGATCCATCCCAATATCTCCCCATTTCTTACAATTATCAAGAGCCAAAAATCCCTAGGGAGTCTGTGAAGTTAGGCGACTAATCTTTAGGTGATTGTAGGGTGTCTGTGAGATGAAAATAACTATTTTCTCATCAAAATCCTTGTAAGTTTCCTTCTAATTCTTGGTTTAATTCCCTAATTTATTCATAAATCCCTAGTTTCTTGATGAATGGTATGACCCTCCAGGTTATTTTTTGTGTTTTTGCTTATTTTCACAGTTTAGAGCTTTCCATAGTTGCCCAAGTCACTTATGAACTGTTGGAATGTTTAGAGCTTTCCTACAACTTTCCTAAATAATTTATAACTTTCTAGAACTAATAGTTCAATTATCGAGTAGTTGTTTTAGTTTTTAGAGCCAATCCTCTATTTTGAAGTCTTGATTAGTTCAATTTGGCTACTGGGCAAAAACTCCAGAAACAACCTCATACACCATTTTTGACAGTTCCAACCACCATAGAACATCAATTTTAGGTCAGATGGACCCTTATTTTTGGTCTCGAGGCTTCCTAACTCATTTCAAGCTATTGGTCGAGAGTTAAGAAAAATGGCACATGAGTGTGGTACCTACTTTTCATCAAAACAACCTCAAATAAAAGTTTTGACTATGCCATTGAGTTTAGAATGTCCAATTTGATAGGGTAGCATAGTCTGTTTGCATATACAAGATTCTGGATGAATCTCGAGGGGTTGGCAGAGACTTGGAAACAATTCTAAGTCTTAGATGGTGCTGGTGCACTACTTAAGTGCCCTTTTAGGACAATTATGTAAAGGGGCCACTAAAGTGGTTAGCCCATCTCTTAAGTGACCAGGTAAGCCCAGGGGAGGTTTACTTAAGCGAAATCCCTACCGCTTAACTGGTTGGTGCTAAAGCATCAAGGGACCACTTCAGTGATACTTGTGCAGGCACACAAATATGACTTTAGTGTCACTAGGTTTCTTAAGCGATACCTACTTAAGCGACCCGGTGTCCGCTTAAGCGACATCTGCTTAAGCGGTATCCACATACCTGGGAAGGGTATACATACCCCACTTACCTTGATTTTCCCTATTTTTCATTAGTTTTCTAGAATATTGAACCTAAAAAGTGGAAAAATGCGAGAATTATTTTTGGGTGATTTTGGAGCTTTGGTGAGGTCAATTTATGCGTTTATTCTTCAAATTTGTAGTATGTTTCCATCAATTTCTTGGGTTAATTCTCCATCTTTTCCTATAATCCCTAAAAGCATGGTGGCTTGATTGTAGCACCAATAGAGCTCAGAATTCACCCATTCATGAGGGTAAATATTCCTTGAGTATAGTGGGACATTGTGATGATTTCAAAAGTATAATTCCACAAAGGGTCCCCACATGGGGTTTTTACGTAATTTTAGACACGATGTATAATAATGCAATATGGGTATCATTTTTCTCTTATTGATGAGTAGATTGTGATTTTGATAGCATGGTGTCTTGCAGAAGTTTCTCAAAAAAGTATATTGGTGGTTTAACATATTCTTTAGGTTTTTCTTCAACGTCCAGGTAGGCTAGGTTTATCTTCTTCAGATTGAGCTAATTCTTAGAATGATTATGATATTATGCTATATACGGGGTATGAATTAGGTATTATAAGCATGATTGGTATGATTAGTCTTATTTAAACTATTTAGGTTATCTTAGAACCATAATTTAGGTGGAATTGGCCTAGTTTCTTACATTTTAGAAAGAATTGACTTAGTTACTTATGTTTTAAGGTGAATCTATATCCTTGGGCTAATTGTGATCTATTAAATATTTATAATAAATTTAGACACCTTAGCCTAGTCCGGCGTAGAGTTTATCCAAGAATAGATTTTAGGGATTAGAAATGGGACCTTCCATCCCACCTTAAGTGAAACACCTTGACTTTGAACCCCTAGAAAATTCCCTTAGTAGAAGTTTCTAGGCAATGTATGACTCATGAGTGCTACTCATACCTTAGGATATGATTTGGTATCCTCTCACTCATATGTTAGGCAGTGTAGTAGGGGTTACATTCTGTCCAAGGTACGATTTACCCTATCCTAAGTCATAAGATAGGGTATTAGTAAGATGTCAAGTCGTATGATGTGTTAAGCTTGATCTAGTGGATACTATCTTGGGTATGACTTGTATGGTACCACTCATACCCTAGGGTATGAGTCATGCATTTTTAGTCGTATGTTGATCAGTAAGGGGGTCTAAGGAGGGGTCTAGGGTACAATTTAGGGTACCACTCATGCCCTAGGGTATAGGTCAATAGGGTGAGTCGTACCCTTCTGGGTGCAAATTTTAGCTTTTGAGCTAAGGACATTTTAGCCTTTCTCCACCCCTCAACCCTTATAACCCATAACTTATAACCTTATTTGGCCCTTCATTCTTCATAATTGGAGGCTAGGGTTTCAAGAGTGTCCATGTAAAGGCTAAGAGAATGAAGAATCTTTCTATGAATCATCTTGTATAAGGCATGTAACTCTTCTATTATTATTATTTCTCAAATTTCATGTTATTTAAACATTGTTTATGAATCCTTAATGGTGGTTTTTGAGCCAAATATTAAGGGTTTTGGTGTACAGTAATGGGTAATGTTTACTCTTCTTTAAACTTGTGTTTATACATGTTTTTGGTAATGATTGGCACATATGGGTGCTTATTGATTGTGGTTTAACAATTAGGTCATGATTAATACTAATATTGATGGTTTTCACTTGGGTTTTGGTCATGGTAAAGGTATGCTCTCATGGTATTTGTGAAAATATTTACTAAAAATAACTAGTCATATGTTGATGGTGATTTGAACTAAGGTAATGGCTTAATGAGAAAGAATAATTGGTAAATGACATTGTAAAGGCCTTATTGTCCCTTTAATAAGTTAATTGGTAACCTTGGTGGTTGGTTTGGTTAAAAAGGGGTTTGAGTCCCTAAGCATGAAATTAAATTGTGGTTGAACTAAAGCTTATTGTAAGGATGCTAATGAATGGTTTGATAAAGTTCTTGATGACCATAATTTGACTTGAATGGTAGTTGAATCTAAGGAATTGTCCTATTAAGGTGATTGATTGATAAATAATTCATAAAGACCTTGTGGTCTTATATGATGTTTAATTGTGGCCTTGATGGCTTGAAATGGCTAAGTGGGTTAAAGACCTTAAATGTTAAATTAAGTGAATGTGAATGCATGGACAAAGGGTAAGAGTCCCAATGTCGACTAGTAATAGACACGATGGTTTGTGGTTAGAGTCCACTTGCATAATAAGATGCCTTATGGTTAGAGTCCACTTGTTTGATAAGATGACTAGTGGTTAGAGTCCACTTGTCTAACAAAATAGCTTGTGGTTAGAATCCACTTATCTGGCAAAAGGCTTGTGGTTAGAGTCCATTTGTATAATAAGACGGCTTGGGGTTAGAGTTCTCTTGCTTGATATAACCTGCGTGGGTGGAAGATTAGAGTCCTCTACTTCATGGTTTATGATTGGGTGCTTTGAAATATATGCTATGGCCTTGTTATCTCTTGAAACTTAATGTATTTACATATTTCTATATGTCTATGTGTATGAATGTGGTGGCTTATGATGGTTTGAGTTGGTATTGAATAATGGCACTATTTTATCCATACCCTTGAGTTACATGCTAGTGTTCCAACCGCTAACCATCTCCTAACGCTGTGTCCCCATATGATACAGGGGCTGAAGTTTCTTCTTCTCTTCCTGTACAGTGACTAGGTGCTCGATCAGATCATGTGTTGACTCTGAGGTGGTGAGCTTTCATACTTTGGAAGATATATATTTCATAGTCTTTTTATCTTACGTCATAGACTTGTATTAGACTTTATTTTTTCTATTGTTGGAGGCATGTCCTGATATATTATAGACATCGGATTGGTGGAGGCTTGTGGATGACTGTGGACTTGGGTATGTTGTTAGCATATTGACGTTAATGGTTGGATTAGACATTTCTTAAGTAATGATTGCTAGTCTTATTTCTGCTATTTTTTTATATGATCAGAGTTCATCCGATACTTAAGGATTGATGTGATGGTTAGGTTAGGTTAATGGGGAAATCTTCGGTCTTTTTTGGGCTTGAGATGCCCATATGACAAGGCACAGTTTCAGCTCGTGTCATTAAGCCAATACTTGCTTTAGCTTTGTAGACTTATTTATGAATGTTTAACCCTTAATACTACTTATTTTTGGATTTTGAGTAGACTAAATACTTAATGAGTATGCTAGTTTAGTATTTAGGAGTTGGTGCTAATTATGGGTAGAACTCAATGGTCTATTGATATGGTTAATTAATCTGGTTTTGTGGTATGGCTTATAGATGTGATTATTATATGGCCTATAGATTTGATTATGGATATGGCTCATAGATATGATTATTGTTTGGCTTATAGATATGATTATGGTTATGGATCATAGATATAATTATTGATATGAATTATAGATATGGTTATTGGCATGAATTAATAGATATGGTATTGGTATGATTTATGAACGTTTTTATTAGTACGACCCATGGATATGATTCTTGGTCCATTGGTTAGATATGAGTATAGGGATGGTTTATTCATATGGTTATTTAATAAAGTTTATTTAGGTAATTTATTGACATGGCGTATTGGTATGGTTATTGATATGATTTATAAATATGATTTTAGATTCAAGTTCAACAATTAATGTTGTTATTTATAATGTAAGTTCCGGTTCAAGTCCGATAAATAACATTATGATAATAATACTATTGTGGATGTTATGATTATAATGATATAAGTTTCCAATTCAACTTTGGCATTGTAAGTTAGGAATGATATTATACAATATGAATGGTTTGATGGTTAAAGTAGATAATTCATAAAGTTATGAATTCTTTGGATATTTACTTTCCTTTATTGCACCCTTTGGTCTTATGGTGTCCCGTATTGGGTTATTTACTTTTTCGTACTTATTGGCTTATGAGGGCCATTTTTATAGTTATAGTTGTGTCATCTTTACGTTACTATGGATTTAATTTATTTATTCATGTGCAACGGTGTTGGAATGTATTTCTAGGGTTTCCCCTTTTACCTTGACTTAGCTTGTTTTATCTTGTATTTTATCATATTTATATCATGATTTAGCTCAATAGGTCAATGATGCCTTGTGAATACCCATGGTTTTGGTGCTCGAACTTACTTCTATACCTTTTTGGTGTAGATTCGAGTACTACTTGCCGCTGGTGATTTGAAGCTCATTCAGGGTTGATTTCAAAGATTAGATGAGCTCATGGAGTTAGAGTTACCCTTTTTTCCTTATACTTATCTATGTCTACTCTTTCATTTTTATGACAGATTATATTTGACTATTCAGTACTAATAGTTTATTTGTAGTTGCTCTTGTATCGACATTACTATATTTTAGGATAATTATTGACCTTTTATCTGTTGATTAGACTATTAAGACTGTTTGATTACTATTTCAAGTCTTTAGTTGTGATTTTTGGCTTTTAAACTATTTTCTACCAAGTCAGCCCATTGCTTAAAGCTTTAGGCTATTGTTTGTCTTACCTAATGGCAGGATAAATTAGGTGCCATCATTACATGTAAATTGGGTTTTGACAAATTAGTATTAGAGCCTATATTTAACCGGTATTGTTGGCACATGAGCAAGTGTCTAGTAGAGTCCCGCAGATCAGAATGATGATGTCTATTTCTTATTTTTAGGATGCTATAGGACATACTTTGGACTTCTTCACTTCTTTCACATATTTTGTGATAAGAGTATAAGTTGGTTTCTAAAGCATTTCTTTAGTTTCACTCTTTTGCAGATGTCTAGGACATGTGTTATCGCTACATGAGACGAGGGTATCCAGATTAAGCCTTAGGATCCTATTTCTATTTATGGATAAACTATAGGTTCAAGAAAGCCTAGGGATGTGTCCTTAGCTAGGGGCCAAGATAGGGGGCCTTCACCAGATCCTATTCTTGCTCTTGAGATAGAGATTCTTCTTCCTCAGCTAGTAGTAGGCCAATGACCAACCTAGGATCCATTGGAGTTTGTTTAAGGAAGCTTTGGTTCAACTTTTAGGATTGGTTAGTAGTTCACCATATGATTATGCTCATCCAATAAATTTGAGTGGTACTGAGGTGAGGAAACAACCTATAGCTACGACTTTTAGAGTTGAGGTCCCTCTTGCACCGATGGTTGCTCAACTAGTAGTTGCCCTGCTTGCTATGAGTGTTGAGGAGTAGAAGATATTGGGAATATTCTTAAGATTGGTTCTACCTAGGTCTTCTGGTTCACAGGGTGAGGATGTGTATGAGTTCTTAATTGCTTTTGAGGATTGAATATATAGTTTAGGCCTAATTGAGACTCGTGGTATGGATTACACTACTTTTCAATTGGTCTTGGCAGCTTAACATTGGTGGAGAGGTCATCTTAATTTTAAGCCAACTGGATGTCCCCCATTGCTATGGACTTAGTTATCTGAGATCTTCTTGGAGAAGTATATGGCTTGCAGTGTTAAAGATCATTTGAGAGATCGGTTCTCAAGGTTGGAGTAGGGAACCATAACTATTGTGGAGTATAAGGATTGATTTTATGATTTGACTAGACATGCCACTTCTATTCTGACTATTGAATATGAGAGACTTTGTTGCTTTTTTTGAGGATTGAGACTTCCTCTTCGCATGTCTACTCAAAGTTTGGTTGTTCTAGAAAGGTCTTTTTCTAAGGTTTTTGATCATTCTTAGGTTATGGAGGATATATATCGTGAGGCCCTAGGGTCAGCGATAAGTGGCCACAACATCAGTATAGTTTCAGTGAGAGCCGTGTGGCTCATAGTTTAGAGGAAGTCGTTCTCAGAGCTACATCAGCCATATCAGTATCAGGGTCAGTCTTTAGGTCAGTTCAGGCTGCACTTTGAATTACCAATGAAGGCCAATCTAGTTTCAGTGATCGTCCTAGCCAGGGTCATGGATAGTCTTTGAGGGGTTCCTCTTCTGGTTACTCTAGTCATGGTGTTTATTCCATGTGAGATAGATTTTATAGTCTTAGTGCAGTTCCTGGGGTATGTTATAGGTGTAAAGATTTTTGTCATTTCTTAAGAGAGTGCCCCAGTCGTGCAGCGATTGTTTCTTTAGCTCAAAGTGTTCAATCGATTAGGGAGGTACATCCCTTAGCTAGAGGTGGTATGCATGGTTGTAAGGATGGTTCCCTGAGTGATTGTAAAGGTTCTTAAGCAGGTAAGATAGGAGGTCAATTAGGAGCATAGCCATATGGTGAGTGTGGTTAATTGTATGCCGTACCCATTAAACCTAAGGCTGAGTCTTTGGATGCTGTTAGCATAGATATGATCTTGGTATGCCATAAATAGGATTTTTCTTTATTTGATCTAGGATACACTTATTTTTATATGTCTGTTTATTATGCCCTACGGTGAGAGTTATCTTGGGATTTATTATCCATGCCATTATGTGTATCTATGCTTGTGGGTGATTGTTTAGTAAGGGATTAAGTTTATAGATCATGTATTGTGAATGTTTGAGAGTTTGATACTTAGGATGATCTTATTTTATTAGATATAGTGGATTTTAATGTAATTCTGGGCATGGACTGGTAATCCCACTATTATGTGGTCATAGATTGTTTTGCCAAAACCGTTACCTTTGCCATGACTGGTATACCTTCGGTCATATGGTAGAGAGTAGTTAGCCGTGAGTTGATGGGTATTATTTCTTATATTAATGCCAGGAGGCTTATTTGGAGGGGTTTCAAGTCTTATCTCACTTATATTTGTGATGTTAGTGTGGAGAGTCCATCGTTTTACTCTGTTCCTATAGTTCATAAGTTTCATGAAGTTTTTGTTACCAATCTGCCTTGCCTTCCTCTTGATCATGATAAAGAATTTGTTATTGATCTTGATCTAGGCACCAGACCTATTTCTATGACAACTTATCATATGGATTCTATTGAGCTTAAAGAGTTTAAATTTTAGCTTCAGGATCTTCTTGGTAAGGGTTTTATTAGACTGGGTGTGTCCCCTTGGGTAGCCCTTGTATTATTTGTAAAGAAGAAGGATGGTCCCATGAGTATGTGTATTGATCATAGGGAACCTAATAAGGTGATGGGCAAGAACTGGTATCCTATGCCTCATTGATCATAGGAAACTTAATAAGATTATGGGGAAGAACTGATATCCTATGACTCACATTACTGATTTTTTTGACTAGCTTCAAGGAGCAGTGATGTTCTCTATGATTGATTTGAGGTTCGGTTACCATCAATTGAGGATTTGGGTTGAGGATATCCTAGAGACATCCATTAGGACCTATTATAGCCATTATGAGTTCCTAGTGATGTCTTTAGGTTGACTAATACCCCAGCCAAATTTATGGATTTAACGTACTATATGTGTAGGCATTATTTGTATTCTTTTGTGATTATTTTCATGTATTCAAGGATAGAGAGGAGCACATGCATCATTTGATGATTGTGCTCCAAACTTTGAACGGTCATATGCTTGTTACCAAATTCTCTAAATATGAGTTTTGGCTTTAGTCAATGACATTCCTTGGTCATGTGGTGTCTAAGGATGGGATTATGGTAGACCCAACAAAGATCGAGTTGTGATTTGGAAAGACCAACATATCTGTTTGATATTCGTAGCTACATTGGTTTAGCCGGTTACTATAGATGGTTCATTGAGAGTATTGCTACTATTACAGTGGCGATGACCAGATTTACTCAGATGGAGGTTCTTTTCAATATTCCTATCTAAGGACTTAATGTGGCTGATTTAATATCTAGTAGCAAATTTAGATACCTTAGCCTAGTTCGGGGTAAGATTTACGTTATAATGGATTTTAAGAATTAGAAGGGAGCCCCTCGGTCCCACCTTAGGAATAGACTACTATTAGCTCCTTACTTTATAGGAATGTTACTCTTTGAACTCATTTACGTCTGAATGCATGCACACTACTATTATTTAATGGTATGGATGAGACAACTTTGTCATTTAAATGAACTAATTTCCATATTTTGTAGGTATACATGCGGTGAGAAGAAAAAAGTAAAGTGAGCTAAAAAAGGATCAAAAGGGAACAGAAGTACAAAAACTAGAAAAGAAGGAGCAGGATCTGACCCTCAGTTACCGTGATCGTGGTCTAAGGTCTGCGATCGCAGCCATCAAGATCATCCAGAGTCAATGATTACAAAGGACTCACCGCGATTGCAGGAGTCATGACTACGATCAAATTAGGGCGATTACAGTAGTGTGGGTTTATGCCGAGGGCAGTCTTGTAATTTCATGGAGCCAACCCCATATCCCATGTAGAGCAAAAACCCTTTCATTTTTTGGTATCTTCCCAACTAGAATTGAACTTGGATTAATTTAAAACCTTACCAAATTGGGAAAACTATTGTTGCTAATTTCTCAATTGAGTTTAGTTATAATCAGAGTTAAATTAGAGAAAATTCTTGATTGTATCTTGAATAGAAACATTGAATGATCCTTTTTTATATTGTTTTCCTTTAAATTCATGAGTAGCTAAACATCTATCCAGGGTTTATGTTGAAATAAGGTGCAAATATGGGTGGGTTGTGATTTATTAGTGTTGATTCTTGGTTAATAATGATGGGTTTCAATAATGCTTACTTGATTGAGTTAGAGTTTGTTGGTGAAAACTCCAAATTCCAAAAATCTCACATCATTCTTGTAAGAGTGATATGAGCATACTTTTGGATCCTATATCATCCTTGAAAGAGGGATATTGGTGACAAGATATTAGTTAACAATGGTTAGATGTAGCTTATTCTTTGTTCATTATCTTAGAAATAAGGGTGGAATGAGAATTAGCTATATCTTGGGCATATTCTTAGAAATAGGGATGCCCAATTGAGGTATTAGGTGGATTTGGTGCCACATCTATTAGTTATCAGAAAGGGTCCATGGGTGATAATATTGATGTTTTTTTTGAAAAATTAGCATCAAGAACCCCTAACCTAGCCTATCCAAGCAGTCGTTAACTAGGGTTTGCATTTGATTATAATGAACCCATACATTATTCCCCCCTAGGAAGACATAATCCCAAGACTTGTGTCATATTGAAATCTTATCCACATTTGTTGCCTTTAATTGGCAGTTTGAGTAGATTTTGGTAAAACAACTCTTCCAATCCATTTCCCCTAAATTTTAATCTATGCATTTCATTTCTTTTACACTACGAGTATATACTTAGACACTCTCAACACTCGTAGGGTTTGAATACTAGATTCACTCCTCAATGAATCAACACCAACTCACATTGGGTTATTATATTTGACAACGTCTCCTTACCCATAATTCATGGAGTAAGTTGATCGTAATCAAAATGGTGCTGTTTTAGCGGAGTGAAACTTAGCTTTCTCTTGTGCTTTGTTTATAGTAGCTTGGGCTTATCCGTAGTGGTTGTTATTTATTCTGGTTGTTGTTTTTGTTTCCTTTTAGGAGATTTTAATAGTATCTGCGACACAATGAATGACCATGCAAGTAATGTCGGGATCTTTGATGGGCCCCTTGATGATGAGGAGAAACTCCATGATGTTGGAAGTGCGAGTGCTATCAATGTCTCACCTAATCAAGGGAATGGGATATTCCACATCATGAGTATTATGTTATACATGCTTCAAATGAAAGGTCTCTTTGGGGGTCAAGCTCATGAAGACCCAAATATGCACTTGAAGAACTTTGTGGAAGTGTGTGCCTCCTTTGACATTGCTCACATCTCATAAGAGTCTATACGGTTGTGCCACTTCCTATTTTCTCTAATGGGTGAGGCGTTATTGTGGCTACAATCTCTTCTTATCGGGTCAATCACATTATGAGATGAACTTACCATTTCATTGTTAGATCAATACTTCCCATCATCAAGGATGTTGCAATTGCATGAAAAAATTACAAACTTTCATCAATTGAATAGAAATCCTCTATGTAAGGTGTGGGAGAGATTTAACGGATAGCTTTCACAATGTCCCAACTGCGAGGTCCCATAGAAGATGCTTCTCCAAATCTACAAATAAACAAAATCATGGTGGATAATGTGGCTACGGGTTCACTTTGAAGTTGTCTTATAATGTGGTCTACAAACTTGCTTGAGGAAGTCATAAAGAAAAATTGGGGGTGGTATACCCGAGACACCAAGGCAGCTAAAGGGTCTCCTACTACCTTCTATGTCTATAAAGAGAAAAGGAAGAAAGATGAAGAGAGGGAGAAAAACACAACAAAAATAATAATGTAATTAAAGCTCCTGATGAAGCATATGATGGGATCACCCACAAAAATGGTAAATGTTGTGGCATCCAAGGGATATGATAAAGAAGAGGCCAAGAGGCTTGATGAAGAAATTAGATATTTGGCTAACTATTCGATGGGTTCCCGCCCGGCCTATCAAAGGCAAGATGGGAACCAAGGTTGGACCAATCGTGAAAGAGAACAAAAATGGCATGATAAGGGTAGAGATTATGATTGGAGGGAAAAGGAAAGAGAGTATGATCAATATATACCCCCATGACAGAGTAAAAGGCAAAGAGTCTAATTCTGTTGATCCCAAAGAATTCAAGACCGAAGATGTGTTAGCAAGAATCTTGATAAGAGTGGGGGGATGGAAAAGATGGTCCAAGAATTGAAAGTAAACTTTTTCCAAATCAACCAAATGGTTGTATTACATTTCGCCTCAATCAAACAATTGGAGACTCAAATTTTCCAAATCTCAACTCAACCTAATGGGAGACAAAAAAGAGGCCTTCCTAGTGATACCATTGTGAATCCAACAAATGATGCCGAAGTATAGGAAATTTTCACTAGGAGTGGTAAAGCCCTCGGTGAACATGTGGTGGAATTTCAAGAATAGGACAATGTTGAACAAACAAATGTGAAGAAGAAGCATGTACTTGATTCAAATGATGAGGTTCCAAAGTCAAAAGAAGGGGATAAAAAAGAACCAATGATAATGGAAGAAATGGTTGATGAAGAGGGAGATCTGAAGGTAGTTAAGAATGATGAACCTCAAATTTATCTGTTGCCTACCATGAAGGTTCCCCCTCCATTCTCTCAAAGGCTAAAAAAGAAGGAGGATAATGCCAAATTCAAGACATTCCTAACTAAGATTAGCATTCTTTCAATTAATATCCCATTGCTAGAGGCCATTCAAGATATTTCGGGATATGATAAGATTATAAAGAAGTTGATGTCAAAGAAACATCTTATTTATAGTGAAACCATTGAAGTTACCCATGGGTGTCTCTATCATGACTAGCGCTAAGCGGAAAAAAGAGAATCCCTAGGGTCGTTACAATCCCGTACCTTAGGGACACACAAGTTGGAGAAAGCCTTGTGTGACCTTAGTTCAAGCATCAATCTCATGCCCTATGCAATCTATTGGAGACTTAGTTTGGTAACTCCTACTCCAACAATAATGAGGCTATTGATGGTGGACCGATCTATCAAGAGATCAGTTGGAGTTTTGTTTGATATTTTGGTGAAGGTGGATCACTTCATTCTTCAAGCAAATTTTACTGTGCTTGAATGTGAAATAGACCAAGAGATACCTATTATCCTTGGAATACCTTTCCTTGTAATTGGAAGATCTATTGTTGATATGGAGTTAGGAGTAATGAAATTTCAGGTCCAAGATGATGAAATGTCCATTCAAGTATGCAATGCCAAGAAACAACTCATGGAACTACAAGTGGCATCCATCATTGATGTGGTGGATGAGGACGTAGATGATGGGTCCCTAAAGGATCCACCTTTAAAGTTGAAGAACATCGTGCCACGATGATAAATTTGGTGCTAGATGGTAGGTAACCCGTCAATGCCACGAAATTAGCCCGTATCCTTTGTTCTTGAGTTAGTAAAGTAGATTTTATTTTTGTTTATGATTAATCCATAAAATTGTGGTTCTATGTGGTGTTTGAATGAGGTTGAATAGAGATACGTGTGAAAAATTTATGTAGTAGACTGAAAAGAGGAAAATAGAGGACCAAAAAATAGCCTCAGTTACTGCAATTGCGACACCCCATGCCATTATGATTGCAGTCAAGACTGTGTTATATGACCAATCGATTGCCGATCCCTCCAAACTCTCTTTTCAAATTCCTCTCAAATTACTCCCTTTGTGATTGCATTTTGGACATCCCAAAAGTGTTTTAGCACCCACTCTGCATCACTAAATCGGCATGTGCTTTAAATTTTCTCATTGTCTATATATGTAGGCCTTAAAACTCATGTTGTAGGAATGGCCTAGAATTGTTCCTGACATGCTAAATTTTTGGTTAATTATGCCTGTGTGGTATGGTCCGCTGCTGAAATTGGTGTGAACAAATTAGGGAAGCCTTGAGTACCCAAATTTGTAAGAAATAGTGTGTGCATACCAAGTGCTCAATCAAATGCCCAAATAAATTCAAGGTTAGTTTTCCATGTTCTGAGGACATGATCAAGTACCTAGAAACCATGTTCTTTGCTTTGAATGTATGTTTTTGCTTTGGAACATAATTTGGCATTGAAATTGGACAAATTGAGTGTTTGAAAATTTTTGTCGACATAGTCTCAGTTACCACGGTCGTGGTATCTGAGGCTATATTTCATCCTGGACCAAAAATTTGCTAAGTCCATTTCTTGCCCAAAAATTGCTAAGGCATTACTCGATTGGATTAAATTATAACATAGAATAGTTTTCACATGTAAATGTTGACTTAATGCTAATATGTAATTCTTAGATTTTCAAGGCTCAATATGGAGGATTATGACTAAACTCGATTTATGGCCCCAGAATGCCATAATTAGTACTATACTGACCTCTCTAAAATAAAATTTCTCCCTGAGAGAGGCATTTGTTTGGACAGAGTACCGAAAAAGCTCTCAACATTTCATGATCACTTGGTAGCCACCGGTTGGAGTTATTTTGCTCTGGATCCTTGTCGGGCAAATGAGCATTGGGTAAGGGAATTCCACGCTAAACTTAGCATAGTATCTTTCTTTGAAATAGTTTTACAGATCTGAGGGAAGAATGTTCACTTCAGGGTAGAATATATTATAGATTTATATGGGCTGCTGGATGAGGACGTGAGATAATTCAAGGGAAAGAAGTGTGAAGTTGGATGGATTAAAATTTGTGTCCCAACAATGAGGTTCATTGTGCGACCACCAAGAGGGGTATATCAATGAATAATTTCACAACTGGGCAAGGATATGGTTGACCATTATTTGCAGTTGGGTTTATCCATACATAAAAATGACTATTGTTCCAGATGTTTGATCCCGATTATTTTCTTGTATACTAGACAACATTCTTTGAATATTGGTCAGCTTGTGATTTCAAACATAAGGCATTTCAAGAATCATGATGGTACACTTCTCTTATTTCCTTCTTTTATTACTGAGTTGTGCAGGAGATTCGGGGTTGAGGAGTATCTTGGAGACACTTGAGTGCATCCTAATACCCTTTTTTACCATCTTAAGATTCAGTGTGAGTGTGCATATGGTAAGAGCAAGAAGAGAAAGATCGACTTAGGCAAGTTGATCGGTGAGGACACTGAATCTTGTAGGCCAACCATAGTAGGGACTTTTGAGGAGATCTCGGTGGAGATAAGGGCAATAAAGGAGCTTATAGCAGTGTTGCCTCAGGGGTTGGGAGAGTCTTCCACTACCCACCATTCATATGTCACTTAGTCTGATTTTGAGAAGTACCTAGTGGATCAGAAGAAGTAGAAGGCCACTATTTCTAAGCTTGAGAGGACTACTCATCTTTGGAATATTTTCATAAGGAGCTTAGGGACTCATATGAAAAGATGAAAAAGATGGAGAATAAGAGAGACAAATTCTTCACCAAAATGTGAAAGGAGGTGAAGGGACTTTAGAAGGTCTTAAAACCCATAGGTAAACTTCCTTCTTTCAAAAGTTGATAATGATGATAAGGCCCTAACTGAGTGGTCCAGTTCAGATGATGTGAGAGGTGATGCTGAGTCTAAGGGCGATAACATCTCTTGATGTGGTTACAGGGAGCACCCTTTTACTCTCTTTCTGCTTTATTAATTATACAGTGAGGTCATTGTAAGATTTTTTAGTTTGGAGTACCTATATCTTTATTCATTCATTTGGTTTGTATTATTGAGATATTTGTGGATGTTTTTATATTGATTTGGATGATTTTTATTTTTATTTTGGGTTGTAATATTCGAGCACTCTGATGGTGACCATATTTCATGTATTAGTTACTTGTTTTATTTTTAGATTGAGTGATGCCATTCTTAAGGAAAAATCACCTTGATTGGGTTTTGATCCATAGATACAGGGTTTGTCTGAGTACTAGTAGCATTGGTGTTTTGGGATCGCCCTTACACCTATGGTAAAATCTGAGTAGCCATATAGTTTACCCTTTGAAGAGCCAAAATGTGATTGATGGCTTGGTTTGGCACCATCAATAGGAAATTTTGTGTGGTGTAAATGTGAAGCAAACAACCCCTTCGTCCAAAAAATTTTGAAAAACAAGGGAAAGGATTTGAAAAATTTTGTAATAATACTTTACCTCTTTTATGTGACTCCAAAGTCTTTAGCTTGTAGAAATTGGTAAATACTCCCTTTTGTCTCTAGTAGGAAGTGCAATTAAGCCTTCTTGAAAAGTTTGCATACTATGTGTAGTGAGCGTAATTGTCTAACTCTCATGCATACTTGTACCATCTAGAACTTGACCCATTATCTCTCAAGGCTAATTGTAATTATACTTGGTTGGTGAAATGATCTTAGGCCTTCTTGGTGAACATAGGATCCCATTTTATCCTAAATAGTATACCCATACATAGAAGAGTATCCTTAGTTACCCATTTTGAGCCTTCAAGCCTGTCGTTAGAAACCACATTACAAGCCTTGAACCATTAAAAGTTTTTCCCTCTTTTGAACCCTACCCTCCTTGAACTTGGAAAATGAAACTCGAGGCCAAATGCCTAAGTTGGGGGTGGTAAGTTTGGAAGAGATGACCTTGGGCCATGGTAATGTAATTGGATGCCTTTGATGCTAAGAAAAGAAAGAAATGTAAAAAGTGAAAAATAAAGGAATCATCAAATGAAGGAATGGCATTAGATAGCAAAATAATTAGTCGAAAAAAATGCTTTCAAAGAGATGTGTAAATCAAGGTAGCTAAAGTAAGCATGTCTGAATATTGGAAACAAATAAAGTGGTCCATGGTCAAAAGTTGGATTGAATAGTGTGATGTAGATTTTCAAGAAGAGTGTTGCCACTTTGTTCCTAAGTGATATCATACCCTTCCCCAAAACTATGTTACAAGCTCAAAAAGACCTTCGAGATCTCAAACCAAGTGTATTCATTATAGTGGCTATTGAAAATAAGGGCAAACGCATGGTATGGTACTTGTTATTATTGAGAGAGTATTTGTGAGAGATAGTGTTTTACACTAAAATCCCTTATTACATAGTGGATAATTTGGTGTGTATGGGTTTTCCTTCGTGTAAAGAGGCATGCAGACAAATTGAGGCGGGTAAAACTATCATCTTCCAAAAAATTAGGCAAATGAAGAGTAGTGGAGGTGCTATTGATAGAGAGTGACTTTTAGAAAGTTAGTGATTATTGCATTGTTATTCTTTGAAGTCACTTGAATTTTTAAAATTATGTTTCATATTGAGGGGATTCGTAAGAATAGCATTGTCCTTGCTTGAGAGCTATTTGTTGGTGTTAATCAAGTAGAAGTCATTGTGATCATTTGGTCATTTAAATGGGCTTACAATTACATAGTCTCATTGAGTAAGAAGTAGTGTTGCTTGAGAACAAGAAAAGGTTTAAGTTGGGGGTGTTGACGAGTGGTAAGTTTACTACTCATTTACGTCCAAATACATGCATATTACTATGATTTAATTGTATGAATGAGACAACTTTGTCATTTAGATGCACCAATTCTCATATTTTGCAGGTATACAGGTGATGAGAAGAAAAAAAGTAAAGTGAGCTAAAAGGGGATAAAAAAGGGAAGAGAACTGCAAAAGTTGAAAAAGTAGGAGCAGAATCTGACCCTCAGACTGCGATCACGGCCAGTCAAGATCAGTTAGAGTTAACGATTGCACAGGACTCACCGCGATTGTAGGAGTCACAATTATGATCAATCTAGGAAGATCACAACAATGTAGGTTTATCCCAAGGGATAGTTTTGTAATTTTATGGAGCCGACCTCCAATCCTATATAGAGAAAATCCTTTTTATTTTTTAGTATCTTCCCAACTAGAATTAAAGTTGGAGCAATTTGAAACCTTAACAAATTGGGAAAACTATTGTTGCTAATTTCTCTATTGAGTTTAGTTATAATTGAAGTTAAATTGGAGAATATTCTTGATCGCATGTTGAATAGAAGCATTTATTGACCCTTTAGATATATTTCTTTCCTTTAACTTCGTGAGTAGCTAAACATATCTCTTGGGATTATGTTGAAATAGGGTGCATATATGTGTGGGTTGTGATTTATTAGTGTATATTATTGTTTAATGATGATGGGTTCATTAATTCTTGCTTGATTGAGTTAGAGTTTATGGTTGAAAACCCTAAATTCCCAAAATCTCACATTATCCTTGAAAGTGGGATGCGAGTATACTTTTGGATCCTATATCATTCTTAAAAGAGAGATATGGGTGACAAGGTATTAGTTAACAATAGTTAGATGTATCTTATTGCCTTTCCATTATCTGGTGGAATGAGAATTATTTAGGTCATAGGCATCTTTCTAGAAATAGGGATGCCCAATTGAGGTATTGGGTGGATTTTCTTGCCACATCCATGAGGTATCCGAAAGGGTCCATGGGTGATAATCTTTATGTTTTGTTGAAAAACTAGCATCAAGAACCCCTAAACTAGCCTACCCATGTAGTCGTTAACTAGAATTTGCATTTGATTATCATGAACCCATACATTATTTTACCCTAGGAAGACATAATCCCAAGAATTATCTCATATTAAAATCTTATCCACATTTATTGCCTTTAATTGGTAGTTTGAGTAGATTTTTGTAAACAACTCTTCTAAACTATTTCCCCAAAATTTTAATTTATGCGTTTTATTTCATTTACACTATGGGTATATACTTAGACACTCCAACACCCATAGAATTTTAATACTAGATTCACTCCTCAAGGATTCGAGCCCAACTCATGTTGGGTTATTATATTTGATAATATGCGCCTTACCCATAATTTATTGAGTAAGTTGAGCGCGATAAATCTTCCAAATGTAAATTCTATAACTTGAGGAGGTTAGATATATGATGTTTTATTCTATATTGATACTTGGATATTGGTATCAGTTGTGGTTCAAGTTGGACAAATGATGATATGAGTTCGGTCTAGTCTGGCAAATAACGATATGAGTTTTGGTTTAAGTCTGATATTGAGAGGTTTTTTATGATGGTTATGGAACCGGTTCGAGTCTGGTGATTTGTATGCAAGGATCATGGTTATGATTTCGAGATTTGGCTATTTGGTATAAATTTGGTTATTATTTCCATTTTGATTGCATCCTCCGAGCGTATGGGGCATGAATTGGGTTATTTTCTTTCCCGCACTTACTAGCTTATGTGGGATAGTTTTATAGTTATACTTATGCTTTCTATCATATTATTTTTGTTTTGGTTATTTGTTTACTTATATGGAGCATTATTCTAGGTTTGCCCTCTTATGTTGACTTAGTTTATTCATCTTGTATTTTATTATACTTATATTATGATTTAGCTCAGTCAGCCAATGATTCCTACTATACACCCGTGGACTGGGTACTCATACTACACTTCTATATCTTTTGGTGTAGATCTGAGTACTAGTGTCAACCATTGATGCTACGATCATGCTTATTAGGGTTCAGAGATAGGGTGAGCTCTCAGAGATAGTGTTGACCTTTTTTCCTTCTTCTATTTTTGCTTATCCTCTTTATGTTCGAGACTGATGTATATTTGACTATGAAGATACTTGCACTTTTGGTTTAGAGGATCTTGTACTGACACTACTAGGTCGTGGGATTTTATTAATGTCTTATTTATCTTTCGTATTATTCTTACTCCTTGATTTATTATTGTAAGCCTTTTCTTGAATATTTTTTGTATTAATGCATACTTCAACTGAATTAGCCTATTGCTTATAGCTCCGGGCTATGGTTTGGCTTACCTATTGGTGGGATAAAGTAGGTACCAAGATGACTTGTAAATCGTGTCATGACAGTTTATTTTGGACTTGGAATTGAGGGCTACAAATTCGTGGGGTTTGTTAGTGGTGTTAAAAAGATCTCGTGGGTGAAAATTTCATTGAATTTGGAGTTTAAACGAAGGACTTACGAGCTCTTGAAGATTGAATTTTTTTTCTTGTGTTTTTGAGTTCCTTCATTTCGTTCTTGAAGAAGAAGATAGCAAAAGTACACTTTGATTTAAAATTTTGAGGTAAAAGTTAGTCAAAGTGTTAGTAGGTCCACTTGAGGAATTTAGAAAAAGATTGTTTTAAAAAAATTAATTAAAATTCCATGTGGATGAGCCATGTCAGCATTGACCAATCAACAGGCTGCCATGCCAGCGCCACACAAGAACCAACACAACCGTTGATTGGCCAAGTTACCACATTAGTAGTAATCCGTACAATGGGTGTATGCCAAGTACAAAGAGCTGATTTTCAGCTTTTCCAACACTTTGCCAGATTTTTAGGTCCCAAAATAAAAAAAAAACTAAGTGTCCAAACTTTGTGGTTCTTTTTCCTACACTTTTTTTCTTTGATTTGTCGACTATTTAACAAGTATTTTACTTATTTAATCACTTGTTAACTAGTTTTAAATCATCAAATCCTCTCTATGATTCATCAAATTCAGCAACACAAGTAATTTTTCTGAGACCATTTTTTGTGCTTCTTTTCTTCGAATCTTATCATCTTAGTTCATAGATAAACTTCTTGATTCAAGTTATTTTAGATCCAATACAGTCATCTTTATTTTAAGATTCACAGGAATCCACTCCACCACATAGGATATGTGATCTTGAATTGATCGAGTAAAGCTAGTTCATTACCAATTTTGAGATGATGCTTTAGGAGGTGAGCTAAGAGTTAACATACAAGTGACGTAAGGATTTTTTTATGAACACTATTTTTTGAGTTTTTTAAGTACCATGAGTACAAGTCCAAGCGGGGATGGATTAATCACATCATGGAGTTCATTACCACCTCACCATACAAATAATCGAAATAAATTTAGATATTAAATAAATAAGGGCAAAAATAAATGGAAGAATGGCAGGTATGGAGGAAAGGTTGGTACATATAGAGAGTGGAAAATTATTTCAAATAGAAAATCAGGAGATAAGGAGGGAATCGATACAATCCACCACCATTACTTTAGGGTAAGATCATGAGTTATGTTAAATTACACTAACTCAAACCCAAAATTTCCAACAACATGCCTTCTAAATTGAAAACACTCTAAAATTTCCTAGGTAATCTACCCCATATCTCCACCCTTAACCCTATCATCCCCCATAAGAGAAATGAACTTTTGTGGACAACCATATTTGATACCAAACTCTACTATGAAACACATCAAACTCATCCTTACATAATTCCCACATATCACCCTACAAAACACACCATAAAAACCATACAAAGACTACCAATACCAACATACTCACTATGATGAAATGAATGACAAGTTCAGTAATGATGAATTTTTGGATCATGGAGGTAGGGATGGTTATAGAGTACCAAGGAAAGGAGTCCAACATCAAGAATTGAGGTGGAACCAAGGCATATGAGGTAAAAATTTTGGGTATAGAGGAGATTGGATAGGAAATAAAGGAGATAAGATGGAATAAAAAGGTGATAGTAGAGGAAATTTAAAACATAGGTTTGGGGAGAGGAATGATCAAGATCGATGCTTAAATGCTTCAAGGTAACACTTCCAAAATTTAAAGGAAGTAGTTACCTTAATGAGTTCCTAGAATTAAAAATTCAAAGTGAGAGAATCTTTCTCACAAATAAGATTTTAGAATCTTTGAAGGTGAAGTATTCTCGCATGCAATTCAAAGGGTATGTATTGACTTGGTGGGAGTCCAAGAGGTGGGAAAGGAAGAACCATCATAACTATGAGTTGCCTACGATGCTAGAATTGATTACACTTATGGAGATGAGGTACTTAACTCTAAACTACTTTCAAGAAGTTCTAAAAAAGGTTTATATATTGAGTCAAGGTCCCAAAAGTGTGGAAGAATATTATGATGAGTTTGAAAACTTGATAATGAAGTCTAAACTTGAACAAAGCTTGGAATGCATGGTGATTCATATCATCGAACACTTGAGGTATGATATTTTAAAGCCTTTGGAGATTGAAAACTGTGAAATTATTGAAGAAACCTTTCATGATGCCTAAAAGGTAGAAACGGAGTCGAAAGAAAACAAATCCTACAAGGCCAAAAGTTTTTCCACTTCCATATGGGAAAAGAGTATTGATAATTAGAACGAGACATCTTCTAAGGGGATAAATAAGGGTTTTGGATACTTAAGTTAGGATTGATTACAAGCCCAAATAATGTGACAAACCAAAAAGGAGCTTACTATGTCAAACCTAAATTTCCTCAACCTTTTACCATTTAATGCTTTAGATATCAAGGGAGGGGGCATGTTGCTAGTGAGTATGTCACTAGAAGAATAATTTTTACACTTTAGCATTGGTATAGAATCAAATATGAAGAAGAGGGTGATGAAAAAATTGAGAGAAAATGAGATAAAAGTAAGGAAGAGGGAGATGCTTTAGGGGAAGAGAAAGAAAGGCTGAATAAGAGAGTGAATTTTGCTTGCTTGGAGTATAAAGACCATTGCTTAATGATAATGACAAATTAAAGGTGAATTCCAATTTTCATGTGTCGTGAAGCAGATTATGGGAGACTTTTGCAATGACCCTTCAGGTTACTTTTCATATTTTTGCTTAATTTTGCCATTAGAGATTCTCTATAGCTGTCCCAGGACATTTGTGACTTGCTGAAATTGACAGTTCAGTTACTAGGAAGTTTGTTTGGTTTTTACAACTAATTACTTATTTTGAAGCCTTCTCTAATTCAAATTAGCAACCAGGTAAAAACTTTAAGCAAATAATCTCATAGAAAATTTTGATATATTGGCAGCTCTGGAATGTTGAGTTTAGGGTAGAGGGACTCTTATTTTAGGTCCCGAGGCACTTGAGATCATTTTAAAGTATTGGTCAGAAATTTAAGAAAATGAAATATGGGTGAGGGAATGACTTTTTGTAAAAACAACCTCGGATAGAAATTTTGACTGCTCCACGAGTCAGGAACATTGAATTTGGTATGGTTGTATAGCCCGTTTGTGTATATGGGATTTTGGATGAATCATGAAGGGTTGGAGGAGACTTGGTTAGCTGTATTTGGTGCACTCACTAATAGAGAGCCAGGGTCGCGATTGTGATACCCTTGGTTTGAAAGCATGTGCCACGATTGGGGGGCACATATCTGAAAGCAACTCCCCTAGCAACCACTATTTATGGCTATCGCGAGGTCCCGGGTCATAATTGCGATACCCAAACACGTGGGAAGGGTATAAATACCCCCTTTAGCCTATGTTTGCCCATTCTTTGTCCATTCCAAGAGATCTAAAACCCAAAAGTGTGTCATAGCGTGGGATTTATTCTTATGGGTAATTTAGGAAGCTTGCTTATCGCTTATTTCTTGATTCTCCTTCGAATTTCATGTAAGATTCCTCTAATTTCATGGTTGGTTTTCCCTTTTATTGTCCAAAATCTCTAGAACTTGGGGGCTTGATTTTATCCTCAATGTAGCTCAAATTTCACCTATTTTTGGGAAATTACTCCTTGAGCATGAGGGAATATTGGGTTGACCCCAAAAATGTGATTTTCATAAATAGGACCCATATGGGGTTTTGGTGTGATTTTTAGACTCGAAGCACAATGGCGCAATATGGGTATCATTATTCTTGCATTGATGAATATAATGTGATTTTTATAGTGTGGCATCTTATGGAAGCTTTTAGAAAGGGGAGGTCGATGAATTAAAGGATCTTTTGAGCTTTCTTCGGCGCTTAGGTAGGCTAGGATTTTCCTTTTTATAGATTGAGTTAGTTCATAGTATATTTATGATTTTGTATTTTTTTTAGGATGGATTTTAGGTGTTGACGTGGTGAATTGTAAGACTGGGTTAGTTGGAACATTAGGGATACCTTGAAACTATAAACTTGGAGTACTTAGCTTATTTCCTTAGGTGATTAGGATTCATGGCTCATGTTTAGAATAAGAACACCCAAGTTACTCAAAGAAGGTGAAATTGCCTTAGTTATTCATGCCTAGGGTGAAGTTGGCCTTAGATTTTTAAGATAGGGAAGATTGCCCTAGTTACTAGAATGTTAGTTGGGATTGACTAAGTTGTTAGTGTTTGGGAAAGATTACTATATTAGGGAAAATTATGGCTTATTATACATCTATAAATGGATTTAGATATCTTAGCCTAGTCCATAGTAGAATATCCCTTAGAATGTAGTTCGAGGATTAGAAGTGGGCCCTTGACCCACCTTAGGCGAAGCCTTGTGTTAGTTATCGAAAGCCTTTATATACTCATTATACACCTTGCAAATGCTTATTGAGGAATGTTGAGAAACTTGGCACTTGATAGTTATGATGGTTGATTATGCTAGATGATGCCAAGTGATTATACTAATTATCGTGCTTATTGATTATCTTAACAATCATACTAGTAATTATGCTATTGTCATGACTCAACCCAGGGCCTGGACATGACGGGCATATCAAGTCCACCATGGACTAGAGACGACCACCTGAACTTAAACCAATGACCATACACTGCCCAACAATGGTTGAATTCTGAACTTATAATAAGATAGCATAAGATAAGCTCAAGTAATGAAAGATTTGTCAATAATTGATAACCAACAACCGACCCCAAAACAACCAACACCACCAAGTCCATAGTAATCCAACAAAGACTCTATGCAAAGAAAACCAAAACCAGTCTTGGTCAGGAAATGTCCCTGACTCAGACCGATGACAATGCCAATGATTATGTTGATGATAATGTAAGCTCTAAATTCTAGCCTATGAAAGGAACTGATGAAATATCTAAATCTTTTGGAGAATGGAAGCTCACCACTTCACCACAAAGAATTGATGAACTGAGCTGATCCACCTAACTCTATACAGGAAAAGTAGCAGTATCTTCGGTGCCTATATCACGTGGGGATACAACGTCCAAAGATGATTAGTGGGGTGAACACTATCATATAACTCAGGGATAGGGGACAAAATAATATCAAGTCAAACCATTTCAAATACCATATGAACCACAAAATAATATATATAAATAACATGCCACGATAGAGAGTAAGGTTTAGCATAAGGTAAAATATTATCCTGGACTATGTAGCTCAACCATCATAATAGGCACCCACAGTGGTTCAGCTCCCCCTGCTGAAAGAGCCCCAACTCGTGTTAGCCTTACCAATTAGAGAAAATCTAAGGGAAAGCTAAAGCCATCAAGACAATTAGCCATCCCAAAAATATATCAAGTGCGACATATGTACACAGGTCATCAAGACCAAACCTCATGTCGGCAAATATGAATTTCAGGTATAAGTCATCCAAGACCCGCACCTTTATGGCTTTGCTACATAACCCCTATTAAGACTAATTTAAAGAAAGTTTCACATAACCTATTTATTAATCGATGAACCAAACGTTAAGGCACCCCATGGGTATCATCATACCCACACTTGTAAGCTTATCTCTATGCCATAACAATTACATTAAAACTTGGGAGAATGCCTCACCCCCTTTGTTCATTAATATCAAAACCTTGGGGGAATACCTCGACCCATTGTTCATTAATATGATAGCCAAAAGTATTTAAAAATCCAATTTCATTGGTTTACCAATTATGCAATGTAAATATATAGGTGAGTAAGTCAAACTAAGTGACAATTTCACAATTCACAACCATTTATACAAGTAAGTTAAGGGAACACCATTATACAAAACCAATTCTACTTTCAAAGCATCAATTTGGGAAAAACCATAAACCCTTAGTATATCACCATACCAATGCACCCCACAAATTCAAAACTTTTTTTAAGCATCAATAATGTAGATAAATCATGGGAAAGTAATTCAAAAAGCAATCATGTCAAAACCCTCAACCATGTTGAAAACCCATATTCAAACCATCTAATAAAACAAATTTAATACAAGCCTTTTACAAAATATTAATTAGGGAAGAGTCCTGCGTTATCCAAGTTTATAGAGATAAATCAACCCTTGATCCCTTGGATAACCTACTACCTGAAAACTCTAAGTATATTGCTTGAGAAAATTTGAGAGAGTTTTCAGGGTGTTTAATTATGTTATAAATAATAAATAACCCCCTTAAGAACTTTAGAAACATGGGGTTTTAATTGGGTAAGACATGAATTGTCCAAAGTGCCTTCAAATTAAAAGCTAAAATTTAGTCGTGACTATGGGTCACTATATGACTCGTAAGAATTTTTTATGACTCGTCATCATGAGTAATATCCAAAATAGTTTATAGGTCACACATATATTTTTGACCTCATGAATCACCTAGTACAACTCGTAATGGGACCATAGGACTCGTAGGGTCCAATTGTAGTCAACATAGAAACTATTTGGGTATACACTAGACATCATACAATTTACATAAAATGAATCGTAATGAGTCCTTACGACTCATAGTGAGACACTTGTAATCAGAGCAGAAGGCATAGCCACACACACTGGTCAGGTTATGATTTATGTCCAATGACTCATCAAAACTACCTACGATTCATAAGGTAAGTCATAGTAAGGATAATGAGGTTAGAATTTCAAGAATTTGGGGTGTTACAGGTATTGATCATGCAAGTGATTCCATTAATGAATATATTAATGATTATTATTAGTGATTATGCATATTGATTATAATAGTGGTTATGCTATTGATTATGCTTTAGCGATCATGTTTATTACCTATGCTAGTGATCGTGCTTATTGATTATGCTAAGTAATTCAAGCTATCGATCATGCTAGTAATTCTCTTCTTGATAAAGCTATGAGATATATAATTAATGATTCAAGTCCAAATATTAATAATGGCTTTGATGATACAAATATATACCTAGTTCAAAATCGAAAGACGATGATGATTATGATTATATACCCATTTTATGTTCAAAGAATAATTATAATGATGAACATATATGCAAAGCTTAAGATTGGAGAATGGATATGAGGTAGATGATATATATAAATATTTACTGGTTTAAGTTTTGTTATTCCTTATTATATGATTCTATATATGATTACTGGATCGAGTTCGGATATTGCGGTGTGATACTGATAATAAGGATACCGATTTAAGCACAGAGATGGAAAATGATTATAATGAGGCATGACATGGATAGATTCTAGTGGTACCATGATAGTTATAAATGATGTTAGTTGATAAAAGATGAATAGTTAAAAAATAATGTTAGTTGATAAAAGATGATTAGCTGCTAAATGATGTTTAGTTTATAATAGGTAACTAGTTCGTATATGATATTTAGTGAATAATAGATAACTAGTTGCTAAATTATGTTTAGTTGATAATAGATAACTAGTTTGTAAATGGTTTAATTTACAAGAGATGCTAGCTAATAAAGGATGGTTAGTTGATAAATGGTGATTAGTGAATAAATGATGGTAAATTAATGAGTGATGGTCTGATGGAGATGATGGTTAGTTGGTAAACAAATGTAATGACTTTTGAGGTCATTTTCCATATTTCCACTTAATTCCATCGTTATAGCATTTCCATAGCAGCCCTAGGTCATTTATGACTTACTGGGATAGATAGTTTGATTATTGGGCAGTTTGAGTTATTTACCAGTTTTAAAGTCTACATTGGTTTGAAATGGCCACCAGAAAAAAAATTTAGTAAAATAACCTCATATAAAATTTTTAGCTATGCTAGTAGCTCCAAAATATTGATTTTAGGCTAGCTGGATATTTGATTTGGGTCTCGAGGCACCCGAGCTTAATTTGACTTAATGGTCAAAAAGTTAAGAAATGAAATATGAGTGTGGGATCCACATTTGGTCGAAACAACCTCGGATGGAAATTTTGAGTGTGTCATCACGTACAGAGCATCAAATTTGGTGTGTTGCATAGTTCATTTACTTATATGGGATTCTGAATGAATCCCGAGGGCTTAACAAAAACTTAGAAGAATTTCCATGTTTCAGCTGCTATCTGGTGCAGCTGCAATTGTAAGCCAAGGGATGCGATCGTGGTACCCTTAGCAGAGCAAGTGTTGCTATCATAGGAAGGAAGTGTTATAATCACAACATCTCCTTCTAATGCAATGTGTTGTGATCGCAGGTCCCTGGCTGCGATAGCGGGACCCAAGGACCTGGTATAGGTATAAATATACCACAAAGTCGTGAATTCAGTCATTTTTCATCCAATACTTGAGAGTAGACATCTTAACGGATGAGATATCTCAAAATTGAGACTTGTGGGTGACTTGGGAGCTTGATTAACATTTATTTTTGCAATTATCTTTTGATTTGAGGTAAAAGTTCATCCTTCTCTTGGTGAAATTTCTTGATTATTTTCTTAAAATCCTTAGGGCTTGATTTTAACCCCAATCGCTTAGTTCTTACCCATTTTAAGGGGTCTTACTTCCTGATTTTGTAAGAATATTGGGTTGGTCTCAAAAACTCAATTTTTGTAAGTAGGACCTACATGAGGTTTTTGAGTGGATTTTTGGACCCAAAGCACAATGATGCAATATGGGTATCGATTTTCTCATATTGATGATTAGAATGTGTTTTTAATAGCTTGGCATCTTAGGGAGACTTCTCCAAAGGAACAAGTGATGGTTTAGTGGTTTGTGAGCTTTCTTCAACGCCGAGGTAGGCTGGTTTATCTTTTGTTAGATTGAGTTATCTCATCGTATTCTTATGATATTGTGTTAGATTTGAGATGGGTTTTAGGTGTTGGATTGATGAAATGTAAGACTTGGATTAGTTGGACCATTTAAGTTAATTTGAAAATATAGAGTTGAAACATTTGGCTTGTTTTCCTTAAGACTTATGTGAATTGAACATCATTACATGTTTATCATGAGAATGACTTAGATTACTCAAGATAGGTAAAAATGCTATAGCTACATATTCTTAGGGGAAATTCTCCTTAGTTACTTATGTTATCTAAGGTTGTTGTAGTGTCCATTTGACTTAGTTAAAGTGCTTGAGTAGAATCTTCACCTTAGGGATAATTGTGGATTGCTATACATATAAAAGTGAATTTAGATACATTAGCCTAGTCTGGAGGTAGAATTCAACTTATAATGTATTTTAGGGATTTAGAAGTGGGGTATTTGACCCACCTTAAGTCAAGATTGATTATTAGTTCTCTTGAAACCTTTACGCACTTATTAAATACCTCGACAATGGCCTTTAGAGGCAAATTGAGAAACCATGGTACTTGTTGGTTATGATGATTAATTTTAAAGGTAATACCTACACGATTATGCCATATGTATATTTTATTGGATAAGCTTATGATGAGCTATTGATTATGCTATTGTTTGGATATTGATTGGACCATCAAATGTACCATTGAATGAAACCTTGACTATGATATTATCTAAGAAATAAAATTATGTTATTGACTATGCTATGAATAAGCTAGAGATCATGCCATGGATTAGCTATTGCTCAAGCTATTGATAAGCTACTTTTTATCCTAATGATAAGACATTGAATGTACTATTGATAAGTCCTTCCTTATGATATTGCTTATGATTATGATCATGTTAAACAGTTATGCTAGTAAGTATATTAGAAAGCATCCTTATTGATAGCATTAGCAATTGTGTTTTTATTTGTGCTAGAAGATATGATTATTGATTATACTGGTAATTATGCTAGAAATCTTGATGCTTGAATGTATTGGCACTTATGGAATTGATTATATACCTGCTTAAATTTTGAAACATAATGTTGATATATTGATACCCGATAAGACCTAAGGATATTATGATGATACTAATATTCGACAAGGCCAGATGATATTACAATGATATTGATACTTAGCAAGGATGGAGGATATTATGATAATACTAATACTCGATAAGGATGGAGGACATTATGATGATATTGATACTTGGTAAGGTCGGAGGATGATTATAATGATATATCAATACTTGGGAAGGCAAGAGGATGATTAATGACATATTGATTCCTGGCAAGATAGGAGGATAATTATATTGATGTGCCTATGTGTACGTCTACTATTTCGATTCTGCCTATGCCCTATTCTACTATTTCGATTCTGCCTATGCCCTATGTATTGAAATTATATACCTATATATATTTATATATAGTTTAGGTATGATATTAATGTTAGGAATGTCAGATATAACCTATCCGTGGTAATTATGATAGTTAGTGGACTTGTGAGGATTAGTGATAATTATTGATACTTGTGGTATAGTTGATAATTAGTAATAAATAAGTATTAATGGTGGATGTTGTTTAAGTGAATAATTATGACTAGTTGATAAACGAGGATTAATTGATAAAGGATGATTAGTTAATAAATATTATCTAGTTGATAACTAATGGTTAGTGGATATGTGGTGAATAGTTGTTAACTGATGACTAGAGGTTATATGATGACTATTAATCAAATAAATTAGTTAATAAGAGATGGTTAGCTAACAAGTGATGACTAGTGAGTATTGATGATACAGTTTCTTTATTGGTAACTTATGAAATTTTGGTAAAGTACCAATTGATGATAATTGTGGGTTGATGGTTACATAATGATAAGGGTTACTTATATGTTGGTTGATTGCATTATTCCATCTTGAGTGTGCTCTTCAGGCATATGGGAGTCTGTGATAAGTTATTTAGTTTTTCACACCAATTGGCGTATGGGAACCAATTTTGTAATTGTGATTGCTTGTATGATGCCTTGTGATGCGTTATTATTTCAAGTTATTTACTTACTTTCATAAAAATATTGATATACGTTGATACTTCATGTTACATTGTTATTTTGGTTAAATAGCTTATTATATAAAACAGTATTGAAGATGATTCAAGTTCATTTCTGTACCTTGACTTATGTTATATTGTATTTTATCATACTTATATCATGATTTAGCTCATTCAGCTGATGATACTTACTGAGTACCCATTATTTTGGTACTCATACTATACTTCAATACCTTTTCAATGTATATTTGTGTACTTGTTGTCACCGTTGATTGATGTTTGTGTAGTGATTGATTTTTGGAGATAGGGTGAGGTCTTGGAGTCTGAGTCAGCCATTTCCCACTATCTTTTATATTCAGCATTTAGATTTGAGACAAATATATTGGCTATCTTTGAGTATTTAAGTTGTATTATTATTAGATGATCTAGTACTGGCTCTACCAGGTTATGCAATGGTATCTTATATTGACTATTTTATCTTTTGTATTGGCTGTTTTATCTATCTAGAACTCTTTTCTTATTTATAAATTGTGTTCTTGAATTTTGTCTATGATGGGCATTTCTTACCGATTTAACCCATTGCATTAGCTCTGGGAGATATTTTGTCCTACCTAATGATAATGCTCAAACTACTCCTCTCTTACGAGAAAGAAAACGATCGTTGTCAATATATAATCTAACTAGGTTGGGGTTGAATCCCACAGGGAATATGGTGTGAATTTGAGTTATCTGCGGGTTAATCAACTGATAGTTATCAGTTTCTTGTGAATGGGGTTTTTTGGAAAGGTAACAAATAATTACTTCTCAATTCATTGTTTGAAATCAATATGATAAGGAAAACTAGAGTTATGTTCACTATGGGTGTTGGGTTTTAAGAAACGCTCGTAACAGTTCAAGATTCTTGTGGTAGGTAGGAACAACAGACTATCATTTTTGAAGTTATGTCTAAATGTTTCTCAACATATTTAGACATTTAACCACCTAATTCTCTCAAACTTAGTGAATTTATATTTCATAACAGGATGTTATCTCAAGTTAATTAATCTTATTACAACATTAATTATTAAATGGAAGTTTGATGCTTCCAAGTCCCTGTTGATAATTCACTTCTTACTAGGGTTGATTTCTTATCTCAAGCAAATCACCAGTAAGCAAGGCCTATTGTTTGCAACCAATAGTCAGAGTATAAAATAATGGAATTAACAAGAAGTTTCTACCACCGTTAGAATCTTGAACAGTTACGTTACAAACCCAAATCCATAGATCCCACAACTCGGGTTAAGGGAATTTAGCTACTCATAATAAAATAATCAAGACAACAAGTTGAATTCATAGTTTGATATATGAACTTACAGCAAGATGAATAGCAACAAGTGTTTATCAGATTTGATTCATAGTAGAAAATCCCAAAAAAATTGTAATAATCTCTCCAAAAATAATTGTAAAGTTCCACTCAGAAAACTAGAGAGAAGATATTCTCAAAACGTCAGTTCCCCTCTCCTATATTATTAGAAAACCCTAAAATATGCTTTAAATACTTCAGCCTAATTATGGAAATAAAATCATAGATCACAGTATTTTCTCGAACAGGCGACGACGTGTGTGACGATTTATTAGGAGTCTGACCACTTATCAGGAATGTCGTCAACTCCTCTTCACTTTTGACAATCTCTGCCTTAGGTTGACGATGAGACGTGATGACTTATCAGACATATGATGACTTATCAGAATTGTCATTGCTTCTTCACTTCAAATCCCATTCCCTGCCTAAGCTTAACGACGAGCCTAACGGGTTATCACACTTTTGACAACCTATCATAGATGTCATCACGAATTCCAACTGAAGCTCATTCTCTGTCTAAGGCTGACAACAACTCTGATCGCTTATCACAAGGCTGATGACTTATCAGATAAGTCGTCAGCTATACTTCCCTCTCTACTTGTTTAGAAATCAACTCTTTTATTTCCATTATTGCTGGTTCTCTTGCATCTTGACTTTTACTGCAATATCAAACAGAAAACAATCAAAAATGACAAAAATTACTTAAGACTTTGCAATTATTCTTAGTTAAAAGCCTCAAATGTGTTAGCATCTGCTCACACATCAACACCCTCAACTTAAAACAATTGCGTGTCCTCAAGCAACTAAAACACAACCAATAAGATACAGAGTATATTCAGCAGTCGACCATCCATATTATCTCAAAACGTCTTCACCATATCTAAGGTCAATTAATTTAAAAACAACAACTATGCATATTATTGAAGAATAACAATACGATACACAAGAATCAAGATATGGCAACAATTCAGCAACAACAACCATGCATGTACCAAGATTACACTATCCAAACAAGTTAGCAACTAGAAACGTAACCAGTGTTCCCTCACTACAAAGAAGTCCCACTCCACTTATATCAGACATCACATATGTAACCATGGGGACAATCAAAAGGCACTCACTTTCAGAATAAAGTTCCAATCAATGTATGCCAAATACCATAGGCTTGCGCTTATTTTCATTACCAAAATTTTCAGACAGGTCATCTAGGATCACTATAAGTCTTCTCTTTGGCTTGTAATGTAGGCTAGGGGATGGTATGATACTCGATGATATTTAAGTGACTAAGCCTCCTTGAAACTACACTAGCTCTAGGGTCTCACTTATTAACCTTTTTCTATTCTTCTCTTTTCTTGATCACACATATTCAGAATAGGTTTGGTCTTTTCTATAATCACTTTTTTTTCACAACTTTTTTTTTCTTTTTCTTTTCCACCACACCCAGCTTTTTATTCTTTTCTTTTATTCTACCTTTATTCACACTCATTTTACATTATACACCCCTATGATAGCCACCCTCAACTTAGGCCATTTGCCTAAGTCAAGGTACACAGTGTCCAAGGAGGACCAGGGCAAAAACAGGTTCATTTTGATATAAATAAGATGGTGATAGGTATTATAAGAAAAGAAATAGGCCATTCAGGCTCAAAATAGGGATCAAGGTATATTATGCATACAGGGAAGGTCATTTAGGCTTAAAGTGGCTAATATCAAAACAGCCTATAACCTTTTCCTAACCCCTATCCTTCAATCTAGGTAAGACTAATCGAGCAAGTTCTGGATTCAACATACAAAGGAAACTAAGTAAGATCTCACACACACATGGCACACAAGTATATCAGAAGTTACTACTTATCCAGTTCATGCAATTGTTTAGCAATGATTATCAAGTCACTAGAACTGATACCATAACAAGATGCACAGTGGTCACAATTACATGCAAATCACACAGATAAACAATCAGACCATTTGAGAGGTGTTAACAAAATAACAAAACCACGTTAACTACCTCAGGTACTTGTATTTATCCTGGTCAACTACAAAATATTACAGCAACAACTCACCTACACCCTCAACTTAAAATCAAAGAAAAATTAAACTAAGGGTTAGGGTATACCTGGAGTAGATTAAGCATGGGGATCATGGGTTGCCTTCCATGTAGCACCTGATTTAATGTCGTGGCATTACTTAGGTATCTTGATTACTTTAGAATTTATCGATACAGATAGTAGCAATACTTTTCATCGAGTCTTTTGGACCGATATAAAGTTTGAATCGTTGCCCATTAACCTTTAAGATGCTTCCATCTTCATTTTCAAGTTCTACTACCCCAGATGAGTAGACTTGACTAACTCTAAACGGGCCTGACCACTTGGATTTAAGTTTACCTGGGAACAGTTTGAGTCTGGAATTGAACAGAAGCACCAAGTCACCTTTTTGGAAATCTTGTTTCTCGATACTCCAATCATGATACTTCTTCATCTTTTCTTTTTATATGTCTTCTCTTTCTTATGCCCTGAGATAGAATTCATCCATCTCATTCAGTTGTCCCAGTCTTAGCTCTGCTGCCTTCTTCCAATTCAAATTTAACCTTTTAAATGCCCATAAAGTCTTGTCCTCCAGCTCTATTGGTTAGTGGCATGCTTTGTCATAGACTAACTGGAATGGTGACATGCCAATGGGTTTCTTGAAAGCGGTCCGATATGCCCACAAGGCATTATTGAGATTTCAAAACCAATATTGCCGACTAGCATTCACCATTTTGTCTAGGATGGTTTTAATCTCTCGATTTGACACCTCCATTTGCCCAATAGTTTATGGGTGATATGGAGTGGCTACTCTATTCCATTTCACCCCATATTTTGCTAAGGCACCTCAAAATACTTTGTTACAAAAATGAGATCCTCCATCGCTTATAATAGTACGTGGTACTCCAAAGTGAGAGAAGATATTCTTCTTGAGAAAATCAACAACCCTCTATCCTTCATTATCAGACAAGGCAACAGCTTCAACCCTTTTTGAGACATAGTCAACAACAACTAGAATATACTTCATCCCATACGAGCTTACAATAGGACCCATGAAATCGATGCCCCAAACGTCAAGCAATTCCACTTCAAGCATCTTAGTCAAAGGAATCTCATGTATTTTAGAGATCGACCCCTGCCTCTAACATTGGTCGCATTTGAGCACAAACTCGTGAGCATCCTTAAACAACGTTGGCCAATAGTAGCCACTCTGCAATACCTTACTAGCTGTTCGATCACCTGCATGATGACCTCTAACTGGGGAAGTATGACATGCTTCCAATATACATAATACATTCACTTCTGGTACACATCTCCTTATAATATTTTCAACACATCGCCAGAAAAGATACGGCTTATCCTAGAAGTAATGTGTCACTTCATGAAGGAATTTCTTTCTTTGATGGAAAGAAAGGTTTTTTGGAATGACCTCACTCACAACATAATTTTCAAAATAAAAGTACCAAGGCATTTTCTCCATAGTAATATCCAAGATCTCCTCATCAAGAAATGCATCATTTATCTCTATTTCATCACTAGCTTCCTGCTCACCTTCAATTCTAGATAGATGATCCGCAACTTGGTTTTCACAACCCTTCCGATTTTTAGATTGAAAGTCAAATTCTTGTAGAAGCAACACCCATCTAATCAGCCTTAGTTTTGCATCCTTCTTAGACATCAAATACCTAAAGGCTACGTGGTCAGTGTGGACCACCACCTTGGTCCCAAGTAGGTAAGCCCTAAATTTCTCAAAAGCATACACTACAGCCAGGAGTTCTTATTCAATGATGATGTAGTTATTTTGCAGTCCATTCAGTGCTTTGCTGGCATAATATATTAGATGAAATAATTTTTCCTTTTTTTGTCCCAATACAGCTCCAAGGGCAACATCGCTTGCATAACACATGATCTCAAATGGTTTTGACCAGTTTGATGTAACAATGATAGAGGCCTAGACTAGCTTCTTTTTAAGGTATTCAAATGCCTTCAAGTAATCATCATCAAAGAAGAACTTCACTTCTTTCTCCAAAAGTTTACAAGGTAGATTTGCAACCTTTGAGAAGTCTCTTATAAACCTCCGGTAAAAGACAACATGTCCAAGAAAACTATGCACTCCATTCACTGAAATAGAAGGTGGTAGTTTCTCAATAACTTCAACCTTGGCTCAATGAACCTCTATCCCTTTTGCTGAAATTTTGTGTCCAAAAATAATGCCCTCATTTACCATAAAGAGGCATTTCTCACAATTAAGCACCAAATTGAATTCAACACATTGTTGTAAGGCCATACTCAGGTTTGCCAAACACAACTCAAACAAATCTCCCACCACAGAGAAATCATCCATGAACACCTCTAAGGTGTTCTCTACCTATCTGAGAAAATAGATATCATGCACCGTAGAAAAGTAGTGGGTGCATTGCATAGCCCAAACGACATCCTCTTAAATGTAAAGGTGCCATATGGACATGTGAATATTGTCTTCTCCTGATCTTCAGAAGCAATACAAATTTTTTTATATCCAGAATAACCATCTAAGAAGCAATACCACCTCCTTCTAGCCAATCGATCAAGTATTTGGTCCATAAAGGGCATCGGGAAGTGGTCTTTCAAAGTCCATGAGTTTAGTTTACGGTAGTCCATGCAAACTCTCCACCCAGTCATAGGCCTGAGTGAGATCAACTCATTCCATTCATTTGCAACAATAGTCATGCCCCCTTTTTTGGGAATGTATTAAACTGGGCTCACCCATTTACTGTCAGAAATTGGGTAAACCACTCCTGTATCCAACCACTTAATAATTTCCTTCTTAACCACCTTTTGCATTTATGGGTTAAGATGGTGCTGGTGCTCAATGGTTGGAGTACAATCTTCCCCAAGTTGTATTTTATGCGTGTAGATGCCAGGGGGAATGCCAATAATATCTGTGATAGTCCATCCTATTGCTCTTTTGTACCTTTGAAGTACTGAAATAAGTGCTTCTACCTACTGCTCACCCAAATCAGCTACAATAATAATGGGTAGCGTGTTTTTGTTGCCCAAAAACACATACCTTAAATGCCCTAGCAGTTCCTTTAATTCCAACACCGGTAGCTCTTTAATGGATAGCTTAGCCGGTGGTGTTGGTCGATTAGCAAGATCAATATCTAACTTCTTAGGAGCATAAGAGTATGAACACATTCCTGACAAAGCACAAACAATCTTTTCATACTCCTCAATACCTTCACGATCATAATTCATCAGAATTGCGGCTAAAGGCTCGACAATAAGTTTCTCCTCTATTGACACCTCCTTTTCATCCTCATAATATACATCAAAAATTGAGAACACACTCATTTCTTTAGGCTGCTTCATTGATTAGCACACATCAAATTGCACCACCTCATCATTCATCCTAAATAAGAGCTCATTAGGTCGCAAATCAATCAACACACTTTCAATTGTGCAGAAAGGTTGACCCAAGATTATGGGCACCTCAAAGTACACCTCGTAATCTAGAATGAAAAAATCCACAAGAAATATGAAGCTAGCTATCTTCACCAACACATCATACAAAATACCAACAGGTCATTTTATTGACCTATCCGCCATCACGAGTCGCATGTTGGTGGGTGTGGGATTTACCAAACCCAACTTTTTATATACAGCTAGCGACATCAGATTAATGCTTGCTCCTAGATCACATAAGGCCTTAGCGAATTCCAGAGACCCAATCATATAAGGAATGGTGAATTCTTTTATGTCTACCTTCTTCTACACCAAGGACCTCATAGAAATAATACTAAAATGATGGAGATTATCGTCCGGTTCATAGCTCACCACTTTTTTCTTTATCACAAGGTCTTTTATAAATTTAGCATACCTTGGTATTTGCTTGAGTACCTCCACCAAAGGCATATTTATTGTTAACTGCTTCAACATTGCCATAAATTTACTAAATTTCATGTCATTAACCTTCTTCTTCAATCTTTGAGGAAAGAGAGGTGGTGGTCTTGGGAGAGTTTTCACCACTACTTCCTTTTCCTTCTCTTTTCCTTGTTTTGGAGAATCATCAGAACCATCCAGCTTTCCAGACTCCACTGGACATTTTTCTTTGGGTTCATCATCATCTTCAGTCACATCTTTAATCAAAATTTTTCCCATAGAAGGTCCAGGTAATATTTTACCACTCCTAGTGGTAATTTCTATACATGATCCATCACTTTATGAATTCTGAACCATATCACTTGGTAATGTTCTACTCTTTCTCTGGTTCAGTGCTGTGGAGGGTTGACTTATTTGTTGTTCCAGTTATTTGATCAAGGTGGAGTCCAAATTTACCAACTGACTTATAAAGGACAAATCAATCATCATGGTAGTCACCCCTGAGTTGGTAGCCTCCATTCCCTTTAACAATTTAGCCATCATGTCCTTAAGGGACATCTTTTCAGAACTTGTTGTAGCAGCCTCATGATTTCCAGGAGGGACATGTAACCCGCTCCTATCATTATTGCTTCTCTAATTACCTTGTTCCTGGTTCTTATATCCATCTTTGTCATAATAAGTCTGACCTTGATTTCCTTGTTTATTGCCTCAGAAATCCCCTTGATTATTTACATAGTTCGCCTCTTCTTCTGAGTCAGACTCCACTTTTCTCTATGATCCTACAACGTTCACTTTCTCAGTTTTACCTGATAGTAAATGCTTAGTTAGCAAGTCCATCTATGTTTTTAGGTGAGCTATGTCTTGATCACGCTCTTCGTCTCTTCTGTGTTGTTTCGCAGTCATACCACTAGAAATAGTGGGGCATACTACCACAGAGTCCCTAATATGCCATGCATGACTCTGTTTGGTCATTCTCTCAAGCATTCTTAAAGCCTCTGGGAATGTAAGATCAACAAACAAACCACCAATAGCATTATCTATAATCGGTTTTGTCACAGAGTTAAGAGCCCTATATAAAGTCTCCATTAAGTGTATGTCTGTCATGTTGTGGTTCGAACATTGCATCAGCTTTTTTTTGAATCTCTTCTAGGTTTCATGCAAGGCTTTAGTTGGGAGCTGTCTAAAGTTACTAATCTCATCCCTCAACTGTACCCTCCTGGAAGGTGGAAAGAACCTTTCTAGGAAAGCTTCTTTCAATTGCCTCTATTTGTTTATAGAATTGGGTGTCAGCTTATTAAGCCACAATGTTGCCTCCCCAGACAGAGACAATGAAAACAATCTTAGATGGATAGCATTCTGACCCACTCCTGGGTTATCAAAAGCTTTACAAATGGTCACAAAGTTCACTAGATGAAAGTTTAGATCATCCCCAGGAAGGCCACCAAACAACCCCTTCAGATTAAGGAGTTGAATTATAGTACTAATAATGTTGAATTTTTCCCCAGGTGCTAACAGTGGAGGAATAATTTCACCCATTACACCTACTCTATCTATTCCATCATCATCATCATTGAGGTCATACTGGACCAGCTGGTGATTTTGCCTTCCTCAAAATAGATGGTTCCTATTAGCAATATGCTGTACTGGTGCAGCTATTTGCTCTGTACGCCTTGGGTTACCAGGGTTTAGCAAATTCTCATCTCCTAAGTAGTTATCCTCAGGATTTAGATATCGTACTTGTTGACCATCATTTTGCACATTTACCTGAGCTCTAGCTAAGGCTGCTAACCTGTCAGCCTCCTGCTGGTCTACCATTCTGCCGATTAGTTATGGTTCTGGATTAATGGTAATAATGGTTCTCCAAAAATTGTTGTTCTTGGTATGCACCACAAAAGTCATGCGGCAAACAAAAACAATGAATAACCGTAAAACTAGGAAACTTGACTAACAGTCAATTAGCACACACAACTTTAATTTACAACCGTACACCCCGGCAGTAGTGCCGTTTTTTATAACGCTCAAACTACACCTCTCTTATGAGAATGTAAGCAACCGTTATCAATATATAACCAACTAGGTTGGGGTCAAATTCCACAGGGAATATAGTGTGAATTTGAGTTATCTATAGGTTAATCAACTAATAGTTATTAGTTTCCTGTGAATGGGTTTTTTTGGAAAGGTAATAAATAATTACTTCTTAATTTAGTATTTGAAATCAATATGATAAGTAAAACCAGAGTTATGTTCACTATGGGTGTTGGGATTTAACAGACGCTCGTAACAGTTCAAGATTTTTATGGTAGGTAGGAACAATAGACTATCCTTGTCGAAGTTATGTCTAAATGTTTCTCAACCAATTTAGACATTTAACCACCTAATTCTCTCAAACTTAGGGAATTTATATTTCATAATAGGATGTTATCTCAAGTTAATTAATCTTATTACAACATTAATTATTAAATGGAAGTTTGATACTTCTAAGTCCCTGTTGATGATTCAGTTCTTATTAGGGTTGATTTCTTATCTCAAGCAAATCACCAGTAAGCATGTCCTATTGTTTGCAACCAATAGTCAGATTATAAAATAATGGAATTAACAAGAAGTTTCTACCACCGTTAGAATCTTGAACACTTAGTTACGTTACAAACCCAAACCCATAGATCCCAAAACTCAGGTTAAGAAAATTTAGCTACTCATAATAAAATAATCAAGACAACAAGTTTAATTCATAGTTTGATAAATGAACTTACAACAAGATGAATAGCAACAAGTGTTTATCATATTTGATTCATAGTTGAAAATCCCAAAACAATTGTAATAATCTCTCTAAAAATAATTGTAAAGTTTAAGTGAGAAAACTAAAGAGAAGAGATTCTCAAAATGTCAGTTCTCCCCTCCTATATCTTTAGAAAACCCTAATATATGCTTTAAATACTTCAGCCTAATTATGGAAATAAAATTATAGATCACAGTATTTTCTCGGATAGGCAACGCATGTGTGATGGCTTATCAGGAGTCTGACGACTTATTAGGAATGTTGTCAGCTCCTCTTCACTTTTGACAATCTCTGCCTTAGGTTGACGATGAGACGTGATAGATTATCAGATATGTTACAACTTTTTAGAATTATCTTCGCTTCTTCACTTCAAATCTCATTCCCTACCTAAGCCAACGATAAGCCCGATGGCTTATCACATTTTTGATGGCCTATCATAGATGTCGTCATGAATTCTTGCTAAAGCTCATTCTCTATCTAAGGCTGACGGCAACTCTGATAGCTTATCACTAGGCTGATGACTTATTAGACAAGTCGTCAGCTATACTTCCCTCTGTACTTGCTCAGAAATCAACTCTTTTACTTTTATTATTGCTGGTTCTCTTGCATCTTGACTTTTACTATAATATTAAATAGAAAACAATAAAAAATGAAAAAAGTTGCTTAATAATTTACAATTTTTCTTAGTTAAAAACCTCAAATGTTTTAGCATTTGATCACACATCACCTACTAGTGAAATTTAGTAGGTGCCATTATGAAAAATTTGTATCAGAGCCTAGTTTCACTAATATTATTAGTACAAGAGCAAGTGTCTAGTTAAGTCTTGCAGATCAGAACGATGACATTTATTTTCTATCTTTAGAGGCTATGGGACATTCTTAGAAGTTCTTCACTTCTTTTACTCGTATTGTACTAAGAGTCTGAGTTGGTTTTTAGAAGCATTCCCTTGACTTTGCTTTTTCACAGATGGCTAGGACATGTGTTACCACTATATGAGATGAGGGTCCCAAGACTGAGCCTTTGGATTCTCCTATTCATGAAGGACTTAGACATTATGGACATCCACATAATGTGCCCCCAGATTGGGGCCAAGATAGACCATCTTCCTCAAGTCTTATTCTCGACCCCAAGCCAAAGATTCTTTTGCCCCAGCCAGCAGTAGGCCAAGGATGAGCGCAGTCTCCCTCAGGGTTTATATCTTCTTTAGTACTTAGGGATGTGTTTGTTAATATTTTGGGTTTAGTTGGTGGTATGTCGTCTGATGGTGCACAATTTATATATTAGAGTGGTACTAGAGGGCATAACCTATAGCTACTACTCCTAGAGTTGAGGTTCCTCCAGCACTGGTTATTATTCAGCCGATAGTTTCTCAACCTTCTATGTTTTTAAGGAGTAAAATATGTTGGGTAGATTCTTGAGATTGGATCCATCAAGATTTTCTGGTTCTCCAAGCAAGCATGCATGAGTTTCTAATTTATTATAAGGATAGGCTCCATAATTTGGGCCTTTTAAGACTCATGGTGTGGATATTTTAGTTGGACATGGCTGCTCAACATTGGTGTAGAGGCTATATAGATTTTGGACTATCTGGAACTTATCCTTTTTCTTGGACTCAATTCTCTATTGGAGCGGGGCTCTATGATAGTTCCAGAGTATAAGGCTTATTTTCATGAGTTGGCTACGCACGTGACTTCTATTCTGGATACTGACTATGAAAGAGTTTGTTGTTTTGTTAGAGGGTTGAGACTTCCTATTCAATGTATAATCAGAGTTTAGTTGCTATGGGTAGATCTTTTATTGAGGTATCTAATCACACTCGAAGGATGGAGGAGATGCATCGTGAGGGTCCTGAGGGTTGTGATAAGAGGCCTAGTTTTTAGGGCAGATTTAGTGGGAGCCATCATAGTTTCCAACCCAAATATAGTAGTTCTCAGCGTAGGTATCCTCTACTTCTATCCTATAAGTCTCAGAGTTAGTCTAGTTAAACTATTCATATATCACTTCAGGTTACTAGAAAGGGCAGTGGCCAGTCTTTGAAAGGTTCATCATCTGGTTATTCTAGACATGATAGTTACTTTGGGTCAGCTAGATCTGTTAGTTCTATTTGAACTCATATTTCTGTTTTACTTGTGAAGCTCCTGTTTACTATTTGTGAGATTTCCCTAGTCATAAGGCGATAGTTATTTTAGCTCAAGGTGTTTCCCCTATTAGAGCAGTTCATTCCTTAGCTTAAGAAGGTTTTTATGGTCACAGGGGTGGTTTACAAGGTACTCGAAGAGGTTCTCAGGCAAACAGAACAAGAGGTCGGTTAGGTTCCCAGCCAGGTGGCGGGCATGGTCAGTTGTATATTGTACCTTCTTGACTTGAGACTGAGACTTCAATATTATTGTTACAGGTATGATTATGGTATACTACCAGTTGACCCTTTATTTATTTAATTTGGAATCCACTTATTCTTACATTTTTTCTTATTATTTACCATGGTTAGAGTTTCCTTGTGACTGATTATTTGTTCCATTACGCATATCTACTCCCATGGATGATTTTTTAGTGGTGGATTGGGTTTTTAGATCATGTTTTATGACTTTTGGTGATGTTGATACTTATACTGATCTTATTATCCTGGATTTTATGGATATTTTTTTTATTCTGGGCATGGACTAGTTATCCTATTATCATGGGGTCATGAATTATTTTGCCAAGTCCCTAACCTTAGCCATGCTCGGTATACCCCCAGTCGTAGAGTAGGGTGTTGTTAGCTGAGAGCCGATGGTTATTATTTCTCATATATTTGCTAGGAGATTTATTTCGAGGGGTTGCAAGTCTTACATTATTTATATTTGTGATACTAGTGTGGAAAGTCCATCATGTGACTCTATTCCTATAGTTTGTGAGTTTTCTAATGTGTTCCCTACCGACTTGCTTGGTATTCCCTCTTTCCATGAGATTGATTTTGCTATTAATCTTGAGCCTATCACCCAACCTATTTCTATGGTACCTTACCATATGGCTCCTATCGAGCTTAAGGACCTGAATTCTCAGCTTCAGGATCTTTTTGGTAAGGGTTTTATTAGATTGAGTGTGTCCCCTTGGGGAGTCCCTATATTGTTTGGAAAGAAAAAAGATGGCTCCATGCATATGCTTATTGATTATAGGCAGCTTATTAAGGTGATGGTGAAGAACAGTTATCCTATGCCTCGTATTGTTGATTTGTTTGACCAACTTAAAGGTGCGACAGTGTTTTTAATGATTGATTTGAGATCTAGTTACCATTAGTTATGGATTCAGAATTAGTATATCTCGAATATAATTTTTAAGACCCATTATGACACTATGAGTTCTTAGTGATGTCATTTGGATTGACTAATTCTTAAACCACATTTATGGATTTGATGAACTGAGTATTCAGGCCTTATTTGGATTCCTTTATGATTGTTTTCATCAATGACATCCTTATGTATTCGAGAAGTAGGGAGAACCATGTATAATATTTAAGGATTGTGCCCTAGACTTGGAGAGATAATGTTCTTTTTGCCAAGTTCTTTAAGTATGAGTTCTTTCTTAAGTCGGTGACATTTCTTGGACATATGGTGTCTAAGGATGGTATTATGATAAACCCAACCAAGATTGAGGTAATTCATGATTAGGCTCGACCTATATCTCTGATTGAGGTTCTAGCTTCATTGATTTGGCTGATTATTAAAGATGGTTTGTCTAGGGCTTTGCTACTATTTTAGTGCCTATGACCAGATTGACTCGAAAGAAAGTTCCTTTTCGATAGTTTGAGGACTGTATTGAGCTTTGGAAAGCTCAAGGATTTCCTTACTTCTACTCTTATTTTAGCTTTACATGTTGAGAGTGAAGGATTCACCATGTTTTGTGATGCTTATAGTGTCAGTTTGGGTTGTGTATTGATGCAACAGGGTTGTTTTATTGCTTTTTCTTCGAGAAATCTTAAGGTGTACGAGAACAACTACCCCACTCATGATTTGAAGTTGGTAGCGGGTAGTTTATTCACTTAAGATTTGAAAGCATTGTCTGTATGGTATGTATTGTAATATTTTCACCGATCGTCGTAGTCTTCAACATCTTATGACTTAGAAAGATCTTAATTATAGACAACGTAGATGGATTGAGTTACTTAAGGCTTATGATATTTCTATCTTGTATCATTCAAGCAAGGAAAATACAGTAGCAGATGCCTTGAGCCATAAGATAGTGAATATGGGTAGCTTGGCTTGAATTTTAGTTTCTCAGAGGCCATTGGCACGAGACATTCAGTCCTTAGCTAACTTGATGGTTTGCCTTTATATTTCAGACCCTAGGAGGATTCATGCTAGTGTTGAGGTGAGGTCTTCATTATTTGAGAAGATTCGAGATCGTTAGTCGGAGGATCGTAAGCTTTGCTTTCTTTATAATCAGGTGTTGATTGGTGAGTCCTAGAGGAACATCATAGATTCTGAGGGTGTTTTAAGATTTGATGGCTTCATTTGTGTTCCAAGGATCAATGACTTGATTTAGTTGATTTTGCATGAGGCTCACAGCTCTAGATATTCCATTCATCCTTGTACAACCAAGATAAATAGAGATTTGACAGAGTATTATTGGTATAGTGGTGTGAAGAGGGATATGGAAGACTTTGTAGCTCGTTTCCTCTATTATTAGTAGGTAATGGACGAGCATCAGAATCCAGTTGTATTGACCCATAGGTTACCCATTCTTGAGTGTAGCTAGGAATGGATTACCATGGATTTAGTTAGTGGTTTGCCTTGCACTTCTTGTGGTTCTGATGGTATTTAGGTCATTATAGATCATTTGACCAAGTCAACATATTTCATTCCTATTCAGATATCCTTCAGTGCTGTGAGATTAGTCCAATAGTCTGTTTGTATGGTGTGCCTACTTTTATTATTTCGAATTGAGGTTTCGTGTTCACTTTTAGATTTTAGAGAGCATTCTCAGAGGAGCTGGGCACTCAGGTGGATCTTAGTATAGCCTTTCATCCACAGACCGATGGCCAGTCCGAGCAGAGTATTCATGTTCTTGAGGATATGCTTCGAGCCTTTGTTATGGATTTTGGAAGTCACTAGGAGTGACATTTAGACTAGGAAGATTTTGCATATCATAACAACTATCATTCAAGTATAAAGATGGCGCCTTTAGAGGTGTTGTATGGTAGGAGATGTCTCTATCCAGTTGGATGGATTGCGACTTCTGAGGTTAGGCCCCATGGTACTGATTTGCTTTAGGAGTCATTGGATAGATTTGGGGTAATACAAGATAGGTTGAGAGCAACTTAGATTAGGTAGAAGGCCTATGCATATTGTAGGGTTCGTGCCTAGATATTTGGACTTAATGATTGTGTTTTCCTCTATGTATCACCCAGAAAGGGTCTGATGAGGTTTGGGAGGAAGGCTAAGCTCAGTCTTAGATACATTGTACGTTTTGAGATTCTTCGCATAGTTGGTGAGATGGCTTATGAGTTATCTCTACCTCTATATTTTGCTTCTGTTCATCTAGTTTTTGGTGCCTCTATGTTGGGACAATATATTCCTGATCTGTATCATGTGCTTAGATAGGACTCAGTCCAGTTGGATGAACATTTGACCTTTCTAGAAGAGCTGGTGCTTATTTTGGTTAGTGATGTCAGGCGGTTATGCACTAGAGAGATTCCTGTAGTAAAGGTTTAGTGGAGGCACCACCTAGTGGAGGAGGCCACTAAGGAGATCAAGAGCAAGATGTGGACCCAGTATCCGCACTAGTTCAAGATGTTAGGTACATCTAAAACCTTAACTTTTAGGTACTAAAGTTTCTTTAGTAGTGGATATTGTCATGACCCTTCAGGCCGCTTTTGATATTTCTTCTTATTTTTGCCTTTAGATCTTTTCCATAGTTTCCCCAAGTCATTTATGATTTGCTGGGACTGACAGTTTCGTTATCAGGCAGTTCATTTGGTTTTTAGAGTTATCTTCCTGTTGTGAAGTCTTCATTGGTTCCAAATAGGCACCGGGCAAAAACTTCAGTAAACAATCTATATGTAAATTTTGACTATGCCAGCAACTCTAGAATGTTAATTTTAGGCTAGGTAGGCCTTTGGTTTAGGTCCCGAGGCAATCGAGCTCATTTCAACCTAATGGTCGAAAAGTTAAAAAAATGAAATACAGGTGTGGAACCTACATTTGTTGGAATGACCTCAAATGGTAACTTTGAGTGAGCCATCGCATCTGAAATGTCAAATTTGGTGTGGTTTTATAGTTTATTTGCACATACGAGATTATGGATGAATCTCGATGGCTTGACAAAAATTTAGAAAAAATTCCAAGATTTAGATGCTATCTGGTGCAGCTGCAATTGCAATCCAAGGGCAGCAATTGAGGTACCCTTGGAAGAGAAAGTGTTTCTATCACAGGAAGAAAGTGTTGCAATTGCAATATCTCCTTCTGATGTAATGAGTTGTGATCAGAGGTCATGGGCTGTGATAGGGGGACCCGAGGACCTGGTATGGGTATAAATAGACCCCAAAGTCATGATTTCAACAATTTTTCATCCATTACTTGAGAGGAAAAATCGTAGAGAGTAAGACATCTCATAATTGAGACTTGTAGGTGACTTGAGAGCTTTATTAACATATATTTTAGCGATTACCTTTTTATTTGAGGTAAGAATTCACCTTTTTCTTGGTGAAAATTCTTGATTATTTGCTCAAAACCCCAAAACCCTTAGGGCTTTCTTTTAACCCTAATTTATCTTGGTTTTTACCCATTTTGAGGATAATGATTCCTTGAGATTGAAATAATATTGGGTTGGTCTTCGAAACTCGATCTCCGTAAGTCGGACCCATATAAGGTTTTTGAGGGGATTTTAGGACCCGAAGCACAATGGTCCAATATGGGTATCATTATTCTTGTATTGATAAATAAAATGTATTTTGGTAGCTTGGCATATTAAGGAGGCTTCTCTAAAAGGAAAAATGCTGGTTTAGTGGTTTTTGAGCTTTCTTCGATGTCTAGGTAGGCTAGGTTTATCCCTTATTAAATTGAGTTATCTCATAGTATTCTTATGATATTGTGTTAGATTTGGGATTGGTTTTAGGTCTTGGATTGATAAAATGCAACACTTGGGTTAGTTGGACCATTTAGGCTAATTTGAAAACATGGAGTTGAAATATTTGTCTTGCTTTCCTTATGCCTTAGGTGAATTGGACTTCATTACTCATGTTTAGAATGAGAATGCCTTATACTACTCAAGATAGGTAAAAATGATCTAGCTACTTATTCTTAGGATAAATTGGCCTTAGTTACTTACACTATCGAAGGTTGCCTTACTTTCCATTTGACTTAGTCAAAGTGCTTGACAAGAGTCTGTAGCTTAAGGCTAATTGTGGGCTTGCTATACATCTAAATATGGATTTAGATACCTAAGCCTAGTCTGGGGTAGAATTTGACTTAGAATATATTTTGGAGATATAGAAATGGGCTTTTTGACCCAACTTATGTAAAGATTGATGATTAGTTCACTTGAAACCCTTATACGCTTATTAAATGCCTAGAGAATGCCCTTTTGAGGAAACATTAAGAAACTATGGTATTTGTTGGTTATGATGAATTATGTTGTAGGTAATGCCTACACGATTATGCCATGTGTATGATTTATTGTCTAAGTTTATGATAAGTTATTCATTCTGCTATTGTTTGGCTATTGAATGGACTACCAAATATACTATTGAATGAGCCCTTGACTATTATATTGGCTAAGCCATAAAATTATATTATTGACTATGTTATGAATAAGCTATAGATCATGCCATGGATTGGCTATTGCTCAAGCTATTGATAAGCTACCTTTTATGCTAATGATAAGCCATTGAATGTACTATTGATAAATCATTGATCATGATATTGTTTATGATTATGATAATTCTAAACAATTATTCTAGTAATCATGTTATAAAGCATTCTTATTAATGACACTAGTAATTGTGTTAGAAGAAATGATTATTGATTATATGGAAAATTATGCTATTAATTATGCTAGAAATCTTTATGCTTGACTATATTAGCACTTATGGCATTGATTATATACCTAGTTAAATTTTGGAAGATGATGTTGATATATTGATATTGGGCAAGGACAGAGGATATTATGATGACATTGATACCTGGCAAGGCCAGAGGATGATCCTGTTGATATATTGATACTCAGCATGGCTTGAGGATATTATGATTCTATTGATACCCGACAAGACAAGAGGATAATTATGATGATACACTGATAGCCAACAAGGCCGGAGGATTATTAATGATATATCGATTAGTGGTGGATATTGCTTAAGTGTCTTTTTATGACTAGTTGATTAATGAGGATTAATTGAAAAAGGATGATTTGTTAATAAATATTGGATAGTTGATAACTGATGGTTAGTAGATATATGGTGAATAGTTCTTAAATGATGGCTAGAGATTATATGATGACTAGTAATCAAATAAATTAGTTAATAAGAAATGATTAGTTAGTAAGTGATGACTAGTGAGTATTGATGATACAATTGCTTTATGTTGGTAACTTGTGAAGTATTGTTAAAGGACCAATTAATGATAATTGTGGGGTTATGGTTACATAATGATGAAGGTTATTTATATGTTCGTTGATTGCATTATTCCTACTTGAGTGTGCTCTCCAGGTGTATATGAGCCTGTGATGAGTTATTTACTTTATTGCACCAATTGGCATATGAGAGCTAATTTTGTAATTTTTAATTGCTGGTGTGATGCCTTGTGATGTGTTATTATTTTGAGTTATTCACTTATATTGCATGATGATGTTGACATGTGTTGATACTTCACGTTACATTGCTATTTTTGTTAAATAGCTTATTAAGTACAATAGTATTGGAGATGATTCAGGTTCATTTATGTACCTTGAGTTAGTTATGTTATCTTGCATTTTATCATACTTGTATCATAATTTAGCTCAATCGAACAATGATGCCTACTGAGTATCCATTGTTTTGGTACTCATACTATATTTTGTACCTTTATAGTACAAATCTGAGTACTAGTTGTCATTATTGATCATTGTTTATATGGTGATTGATTTCTGGAGATAGGGTGAGCTCTTGGAGTCTGAGTCATCCATTTCACTATATCTTTTATATTTAGTCTTTTGAGTCAAGGCAGATGTATTGAATATCATTAAACATTTGAGTTGTATAATGATCAGATGCTCTTGTACTGGCTCTACTAGGTTGTGGAATGGTATCTTGTATTGACAATTTTATCTATTTAGAACTCATTACTTATTTATAAGTATGTTCTTTATTTTCTCCTATGATTGGGCATTTTCAACAAAGCTAACCCATTACGTTTAGCTTCAGGTTATGGTTTAGCTTTCCTACTAGCAGGATAAAGTAGGTGTCATGATGACTCATAAATTAGGTCGTGACAAATTGGTATTAGATCCTAGATTTTACCAATATTGTTTGTACAAGTGCTAATGTCTAGTAGAGTCCTGCTCATCCAACTTGATGGTTCAACTTGATTTTTTAGACCCTAGAAGGATTTTGGCTAGTGGTAAGGTGAGGTCTTTGCTTTTTGAGAAGATTTGGATTTTTCAGTTTGAGGATAGTAAGCTTTACTTTATTCGTGATTAGGTGTTGAGTGGTGAGTCCAAGAGGGTCACCATAAACTCTGAGGGTGTTTTGAGATTTGATAGCCATATTTGTCTAATGAGGTTTGATAATTTGATTCATCTGATTTTACACGAGGCTCACAACTCTAGATATTTTATTTATCTAGGAAAAACTAAGATGTATAGATATTTGAGACAATATTATTGGTGAAGTGGTATAAAGAGAGAAGTGGCAAATTTTGTAGCTCATTGCCTATGTTTTCAGCAAGTGAAGGTCAAGCATTAATGATTAGGTAGATTGATTTTGAAGTTGCCCAGTCTCGAATGGAAATAGGAGCGGATACTATGGATTTTGTTAGTGGTTTACCTTTTACTTCTTATTGCTGGATTATTCGATCTTGATTATACTCTCCAGGTTTATGGGGGCCTACTTTGAGTTATTTACTTTTTACAATTATTGGCTAATGGGGGCCAATTTTGTAGTTATTATTGCGTGTGTTGATTCTTTATGTTATGTCATTATTCTAGTTTATTTCCTTATTTATGCACAATGATATTGAGTTATTTTATGTTCATTTCTGTACCTTGACTTAGTTAGTCTATCTTGTATTTTATAAAATTTATATCATGATTTAGTTCAGTCAGCTAATAATGCCTACTAAGTACCCGTGGTTCTGGTACTCATACTACTCTTCAGTACCTTTTTAGTGCAGATTTGAGTACTAGTTGCTGCCATTTATTGGCAATCGTACTATGTGGACTTCCAGAGAAAGGGTGAGCTCTTAGTGTTGGAATTACCTATTTCTTTTTATCTTTTATGATTAGTCTTTAGTTTCAAAACAAGATTATGTTTACTGTTTTAAGACTTGAGTTGTTATTTGCCTTGTTTACTTACAAGTTGCATATGTTGTTTTCCTCCTTGTGTTGGGAATTTTCCACAAAGTTAACCCATTGAATTCAACTCCGAGTTATGATTTGGCTCACTTACTAGCGGGGTTTAGTAGATTCCATCATGACTCATAAATCAGGTCATGACAAATTTGTGTCAGAGCCTAGGTTTCACTAGTATTGTTGGTACAAGAGCAAATGTGTAGTAGAGTCCTTCAAATCAGAATAATGACGTCTATTTCTAATCTTCAGAAGGCTATAAGATATTGTTATGAGTTTTTTACTTCTTTCACTCATTTCTTTCTAAGAGCCTGAGTTGGTTTATAGAACATTCCTTTGACTTTACTCTTTTACAAATGGCAAGGACACGTGCTACCGCTGTACGAGATGAAGGTCTCAAGACCAAACCTATAGATCCTACTCCTATTCGTGGATGATCCAAAGGTCGTGGACATCCACGATATGTTCCCCCATCTAGGGTCCAAGAAAGGAGGCCTTCACCAGACTCTATTCTCGCTCCTGAGATAGTGGTTCTTCTGCCTTAGCTAACGGTGGACCAGGGACCAGTCTAGGATCCATCAAGATTCATTTTTTTATCATTGCTTAGAGATTCTTTGGTTTAGCTTTTGGGATTGGTTAGTGCTGCACCATCTGATGATGCACAATTTACAAATCAAAGTGGTAGATCCCAAAGTTGAGGCTCCTCCTATACTGGTAGTTACTCACTGATAGTTGCTCAGCTAGTGGGTACCTATCCTTCTATGTCTGCTGAGGATCAAAAGATATTGGGTAGATTCTTCATATTAGCTTCCTCTAGGTTTTTTGGTGCATCAGGAGAGAATTCATATGAGTTTCTAATTTCTTGTATGGATACGCTCCATAATCTGGGCTTTGTTGAGACTCGTGATATGGACTAAACTACCTTTTAGTTGGACTTGGTTGCTCCACATTGGTGGAGAGGTTTTCTTGATTCTAGACCATCTAGATCATCTCCTTTGATATAGACTCAATTCTTTAAGCTCTTCTTAGAGAACTACATGCCTCATAGCCTTAGGGATCACTTAAGAGATTAGTTTTCAAGATTGGAGAAAGGATCCATGACAGTTGTGGAGTATGGGGCTCATTTTTTTGAGTTGTCTAGGCACACTACTTTTATTCTGGGTACTGAGTGTGAGAGGGTTCACTGTTTTATTAGAGAGTTGAGACTTCCCCTTCGTATGTTTACTCAGAGCCTAGCTATTGTGGGTAGGTCTTTGATGAGGTGTTAGATCATGCTTAGGTATTAGAGGAGATACATTATGAGGATCATGGGGGAAGCGATAAGAGGCCTAGGTATTAAGGCAGATTTAGTAGGAGCCATACTAGTTCCCGATTTAGAGATAGTAGTTCTCAGGATAGAAACCCTCTGTGTCCATTGTATTATCCTCAGAGTCAGCCCAGTAGACATATGCTAGCAATGCTTCAGATTACTGACCGAGGTTAGTCTAGTGCCAGATATCACCCTAGTTTGTATGGCATTTAGTCCTCGAGGGATTCATGGTTTTGTTATTCTAGTCATGGTAGTTACTCCGGGTTAGCCGGATCTGTTAGTTCTGGTTCAACTCATGTTACATGTATAGTTATGGGGGTCGTGGTCACTATTCTCGAGAGTACCCTCTTCGTGGGGCGATTGTTACTTTAGCTTAGAGTGTTCCCCATATTAGAGTAGTTCATTCCTTAGCTAAAAGTGGTTCTGATGGTTGTAGGGGTAGTTTCTAGGGTACTCGAGGAGGTTCTTAGGAAGGTAGGTTAGAAGGTCAGTCAGGAGCCCATCCAAGTAGTAGACATGGTCAGTTGTATTAAGTACCTGCTAAACCCAAGGCTGAGTGTTTGGATGTTATTGTCATAGGTATAATTTTGGTATGCCGTCAATCAGACCTTGCTTTATTTTATTCAGGATCCACTTATTCTTATATGTCTGCTTATTATGCTCCACGATTAGATTTATCTAGGGATTTATTATCTATACCGTTGTTTGTATCTATTTCCATGGGTGATTCTTTAGTAGTTGATCGGGTTTTCAGATCATGTGTTGTGACTTTTAGAGATGTTGATACTCATGCTGATCTTATTATTCTAGATATTGTGGATTTTGATGTGATTTTGGGTATGGACTAGTTATCTTATTATCATGCGGTCGTGGATTGTTTTTCCAAGATCACAACCTTTAGTCATGCCTCCAGTTGTTTGGCAGGAAGCGGTTAGCCTCGACCCGATAGGGATTATTTATTATGTTCATGCTAAGAGGCTTATTTTGAGAGGTTGCAAGTCTTATCTCTCATAAATTTGTGATATTAGCATGGAGAGCCCGTCGCTTGAATCTGTTCTTATAGTACGTGAGTTTTCTGATGTTTTTCCTACCGATCTACCTAGTATACCTCTTGCCTGTGAGATTGAGTTTGTTTTCGATATTGAGCCTAGCACCTAACCAATTTCTATGGTACCTTACCCTATGGCTCCTATCTAGCTTATGGAGTTGACTTCTCAGCTCCAGGATCTTCTTAGTACGGGTTTTATTAGATCGAGTGTGTCTCCTTGGGGAGCTCCTATGTTGATTGTAAAGAAGAAGGATAGCTCTATGCGTATGTGTATTGATTATAGATAGATTAATAAGGTGAAGGTGAAGAACCATTATCCTATTCCCCACATTGATGATTTGTTCGACCAATTTTAGGGTGCAACAGTGTTTTCCAATATTGATTTGAGATATGGTTACCATTAATTGAGGATTCATGCAGAAGATATCTCGAAGACAACTTTTAGGAACCTTTACGGTCATTATGAGTTTTGGGTGATGTCATTTGGATTGACTAATGCCCCAGTCGCGTTCATAGATTTGATGAACTACATATTCAGGCCTTATTTGGACTCCTTCATGATTGTATTCATCCAAGACATCCTTGTGTATCTCAGGAGTAGAAAAGAGCATGCACAATATTTGAGGATTGTGCTCCAGACTTTGACGGATCATTTTATTTTTGCCAAGTTCTCTAAGTGTGAGTTTTGTCTTAAGTCTGTGTCATTTCTTGGACATGTGGTGTCTAAGAATGGGATTATGGTAGACCCGACGAAGATTGAGGCTATTCCAGATTGGGATAAGCCTATATCTCCAACTGAGGTTCATAGCTTTACTGGTTTGGGTGGTTATTACAGATGATTCATCGAGGGCTTTGCTATTATTTCTGTACCTATGACCAGAGTGACTCAAAAAGAAGTTCTTTTTTTATATTCCAAGGAGTGTGATCCAAGCTTTGGAAAGCTAAAGGATTTTCTCTATCTCCTATTTTGGATTTTCTTGTTAAGGGTGAGAGATGTATCGTATATTGTGATGCTTTTGTTGTTGGTTTGGGTTGTGTATTGATGCAACATGGTCGTTTTATTTCTTATGCATTGAGGTAGCTTAAGGTGCATGAGTGCAACATCCTAACTCATAATTTGGAGTTGGCAGCGATGGTTTTTGCGCTTAAGATTTGGAGGCATTATCTTTATGGTGTGCATTGTGAGATTTTCACAAATCATTGCAGTATTCAACATCTTATGGCCCAGAGAGAGCTTAATGTTAGGATACGTAGATGGATGAAGTTGCTTAAGGACTATGATATCTCTATCTTGTATCATTTGTACAAGGCGATTGTGGTGGCAGACGCCTTGAGTCGGAAGACAGTGAGTATGGGCAGTTTGGCTTGTATTCTATTTCTCATAGGTCATTGGCATGGGACATTCAGTCCTCAACCAACGTGATGGTTCAACTTGATATTTCAAATCCTAGGAGGATTTTAGCTAGTGTTGAGGCGATGCCTTTGCTTTTTAAGCAGATTAGAGATCGTTAATTTAAGGATCGCTTCATTTCCTTCGTGATCAGGTATTGAGTGGTGAGTCCAAAAGGGTCACCATAGAATCTGAGAGTGTTTTGAGATTTGATAGTCATATTTATATTCTGAGGATTGATGATTTGAATCAGCTAATTTTGCACGATGGTCATAGCTCTAGATATTCTATTCATCTAGGCACAACTAAAATGTATAGAGATTTGAGACAACATTATTGGTGGAGTGGCTTCAAGAGAGATGTGGCAATTATTTTAGGTCGTTGCCAATGTTGTTAGTAGGTAAAGGCCGAGCATCAGCGACCAGGTAGATTAATTCAGAGGTTGCCCATTCCTGAGTTGAAATGGGAGCAAATTACTATGGATTTTGTTAATGGTTTACCTTGTACTTCCCATGGTTTTTATGGTATTTAGGTCATTATAGATCAGTTGACCAAGTAGTCCATTTAATTTCTATTAAGATGTCCTTCAGTGTTGAGAGGTTGGCCCGTATCTATGTTCAGGAGATAGTCCATCTTCATTTTATGCCCAACTGTATTATTTCGGACTGGGGTTCCATATTCACTTCAACTTTTTGGAAAGCTTTCAAGAGGAGTTAGGTACCCAGGTGGACCTTAGTACAGCCTTCATCTGTAGAAAGATGGCTAGTCAGAGCAAATTATTCAGGTTCTCAAGGATATTCTTTGATCCTATATTATGGATTTTGGAGGTCAGTGAGAGTAACACTTTTCCTTGATAGAGTTTGTATATAATAATAGTTATCATTGGAGTATTAATATCGAGGAGCCATTTCTCATTTTGGCTAGTAATGTCAGGCGGCGGCACTAGGGAGATTACTGTAGTTAACGTTCAGTGGAGACACCGCCCAGAGAAAGGGAACCTTGGGAGATCGAGAGCATATGTGAATGCAACATCCTCACCTATTCAAGACTTCAGGTACATCCTAATCCTTTACTTTCATAGACGAAAGTTCCTTGGTAGTGGATATTGTAATGGCCCTTCAGATCATTTTCTATATTTCTGCTTATTTTTCTTATTAGATCTTCTCTGTAGCTTCCCTAAGTCATTTGTGAATTGCTAGAACTGTCATTTCAATTATCGGCCAGTTTGTTTGGTTTTTAGTACCAATTCCCTGTTTTGAAGCCTTCATTGGTTCAAATTGGCTATTGGGTGAAAGCTTAAGTCAAATGATCTTGTATGAGAATTCTAACTATTTTAGCAGCTCCAAAATGTCAATTTTGGGATAGAACGAATCTTGGTTCGATTCTCGAGGCACTCGAGCTTATTTTGACCTATTTGTCAAAAACTTAAGAAAATGAAATATGGATGTGGGACCCACTTTTTGTTGAAACAACCTTGGATGGAAATTTCGATTGTTCTATGGAGTCCAGAACGTCAAATTTGGTATGGTTGCATAGTTTGTTTGCGTATATAAGGTTCCAAATAAATCTCCAGGGATTGGCGGATTCCAAGTTTAGTTGTATCTGGTGCACTCACTAATAGAAAGTCAGGGGTCGTAATTATGATACCCTTTAAAGGTTAGCATATACCATGATTGCGTGCAGATGCCGCAAATGCTTCTCTCTTAGCAACCACCATTTATGGCTACGCAAGATGATAGGTCGTGGTAGCGATACCCGAACACCTGGGAAGGGTACCTTTATTTTAGCCCATTTTTCCCATTCTTCATCCATTATAAGAGAGCTAAGACCCTAAAGAGTGTGATAGCTTGAAATTTAAGATTATAGGTGATTTGGGAAGCTTGATTAACATTAATTTCATGATTCTCCTTCTGATTTGAGGTAAGATTCCTCTTATTTCATGGTTGATTTTTCATTTTTGTTGTCCAAAATCCCTAGAATTTGGGGGCTTGATTTTAGCCACAATGCAGCTCGAAGTTTACCTATTTTTAGGGTAATTACTCCTTGAGCATGAGGGAATGTTAGGTTGACCCTGGAAATGCAATTTTCATAAATATGAACCACATGGGGTTTTGGTGTGATTTTTGGACCCAAAGCACAATGGTGCAATATGGGTATCACTATTCTCGTATTGATGAATATAATATAGTTTTGATAGTGTGGCATCTTGTTGAAGCTTCTCGAAAGGGAAAATCAATGATTTAACAGGTTTTTTGAGTTTTCTTTGGCACCCAGGTAGTCTAGGATGACCCTCCTTATAGATTGTGCTAGTTTATAGTATTTTTATGATATCGTGTTGGATTTGGAATAGATTTTAGGTGTTGGCGCGATGAATTGCAAGACTTGGGTTAGTTAGAACGTTAGGGCTACCTTGAAACCATAGACTTGGAGTACTTAGCTTATTTTCTTTTGCCTTAGGTGAATTAGGCTTCATGGCTTATGTTTAGAATGAGAATACCCTAGTTACTCAGGGTAAGGAAAATTGCCTTAGTTATTCATGCCTAGGGTGAAGTTGGCCTTAGATTCATAAGATAAGAAAGATTATTGTAGTTACTAGAATGTTAGTTGGGATTGACTTAGTTGTTTGTATTTGGGAAAGATTATTATTTATGGCCAATTATAGTTTATTATACATCTATAAATGGATTTAGATACCTTATCCTAGTCCAGGGTAGACTTTGTATTAGAATGTTGCTCGGGGATTTGAAGTGGGCCCTTTTACCCACCTTAGCCCAAGACTTGTGTTAGTTCTCGAAAGCCTTTATATGCTCATTATACACCTTGTAAATGCTTATTGATGAATGTTGAGAAACTTGCCACTTGATAGTTATAATGGTTGATAGTGAGAGTTGATGCCAAGTGATCATACTAATTATCACGCTTATTGATTATCTTAATGATCATGCTAGAGATTATGCTATTGATCATGCTTGTGATTGTCTTATTGATTATGTTAATGATTATGATTAGTGATTATGCATATTGATTATGATAGTGGTTATGCTATTTATTATGCTCTAGCGATCATGTCTATTTCCTATGCTAGTAATATGCTTATTGATTCATGCTATCGATCATGCTAGTAATTATGTTCTTGATAAAACTATGGACTATATAATTAGCAATTAAAGTTTAAATTTTGATGATGACTTTGATTATACACATATATTCCTGGTTCAAGACCAGAGGATGATGGCAAAAATGATTATATACTCGATTGATGTTTAAAGAATGATTACGATGATGAACATATATAACCAACTTAAGACCGAAGGATGGTTATGAGGTAGATGATATATATGTATATATATTTACCAGTTCAAGTTCGACTATTCCCTATGATATCATTATATATAATTTTTGGATCGAGCTCAAATATTGGGGCGTGATGCTGATAATAGGGATATCGATTTAAGCCCAAAAGTGCAAAACGATTATAGTGGGGTATGACATGGATAAATTCTAGTGTTACTATGATAGTGATACATGATGTTAGTTGATAAAAGATGACTAGTTGATAAATGATGTCGGTTGATAAAAGATGACTAGTTGATAAATGACGTTTATTCGATAAAAGGTAACTAGTTGGTAAATGATGTTTAGTGAATAATAAATAACATGTTGGTAAATGATGTTGAGTTTATAATAGATAACTAGTTGGTAAATGATGTTTACTTGGCAAGAGATGGATAGCTTATAAGGGATAGTTAGTTGATAAATGGTGATTAGTGAATAATTAATGGTGAATTGATGAGTGATGGTTTGATGGTGATGATTTTTAGTTGGTCAATGAAGGATGGTCAAATTATTCTGTCTTGATTGTGCTCTTCAGATTTATGGGGGCCTTCTTTAAGTTATTTACTTTCTGCACTTATCGGCTTATAGGGGCCATTTTTGTAACTACGATTGTGCGTGTTGATTCTTTATGTTATATCATTATTCCTATTTATTTCCTTATTTATGCGCTACAATGTTGGAGTTATTTCAGGTTTTTTTTGTACCTTAACTTAGTTAGGCTATCTTGCATTTTATTATATTTATATCATGATTTAGCTTAGTTGGCTGATGATGCCTACTGAGTACCTGTGGTTTTGGTACTCATACTATACTTCAGTACTTTTTTAGTGTCGATCCGAGTACTAGTTGTTGCTGTTTATTGACGATCATGCTGTGTGGATTTCCAGAGATTGGGTGAGCTCTTGGTGTTTGAGTCACCTATTTTTATTTATCTTTTATTTTTAGTCTTCAGTTTTAATACAAGATTATGTTGACTTTTTTAAGACTTGAGTTGTATTTATAATTGCTCTTGTATTTATATCCTTTTCCTTGTTTATTTACAAGTTGCATATGTGGTTTTCCACCTTATGTTGGGAATTTTTCACCAAGTTAACCCATTGCATTTAGCTCCGGGTTATGGTTCAACTTACCTACTGGCAGGGTTTAATAGGTGTCATCATGACTCATAAATCATTTCCTAACATCCTTGCCAAATAAGAACTTGATCAAATAAAGAACCTATTTCATGATAGGTGCAACATTCAAGATAAGATTTATTCTTTGATTATTGATAGTAGGAGTTACACCAATACTGTGAGTAGTTCTTCGGTGGAGCATATGAAAATAGCGACAAGAAAGTATTCCATCCCTTACAGGCTATAATGGCTCAATGAGAGTGATGATAAAAAGTCCTCAAGCAGGAAAGTATATGATTTAGTGTGGGCAAGTACAATGTGGAGTTGATTTGTGATGTTGTGTCTATGTTGGCTTTTTATGTATTATTGTTAAGACCGTGGAAATTTGATAGAGATTTTATGCACCAAGGGAGGTCCAACAAGTACACTTTTATGATTCGAGGGTAAGAAATATGTGTTTTTGCGCCTCACTCCATACCAAGTGAGTAAGGACAATATGGCTTTGAAAGAGCTTCGATAGAGGATATGGGTGGATGAGGCGAAGGGTAAAGGTGAAAGTTCCAACATTGTTACAAAGGAGGGAGGTGACTTGGCTAGGAACAAGAAGAATATATGTATTAGACAAGCCAAGAAAGTATCTCAAGGGTGTGGATAAGGAACGCTTTCTAGTGTGCCTTGTCAACACCAAGTCTTTATTGCATACTAAGTTACTAGAACTTTGCCTAGTATTGTTTCTCCTATTTTGTAGGACTATGAAGATCTATTTCCAGAGTAGATTCCCAAGGGATTACCACCCTTGACGGGGATTGAGTACCAAATTGATTTTGGGCTGGGTTCACGAGTTTCCAACCAGCCGACTCTTAGCAGTAATACAAAAGAGACCAAGTGTAATGACCCTCTAGGTTATTTTCTGCATTTCTACAATTTATTGACATTTAGAGCTTTTCTATAGCTACCCTAGTTTTTTTATGACTTGCTGGAGCTAACAGTTAAGTTATTAAATAGTTCGTTTGTTTTTTAGAGCCAATTCTTTGTTTCAAAGTCTTCACAAGTAAGAATTGGCATTTGAGAAAAAACTTTAGGTGAATGATCTGGTATGACAGTTATAATAGTTCCATAAGCTCCGAAACATCAATTTTTTGTTAGGGAGACCTTTGGTTTGGGTCCCATGGCTTCCAAATGCATTTTGGGCTATTGGTCAAAATTTTGTAAAAGTACCCCTTGGGCGTGGGACTCATATTTCATTGAAACAAACTTAGATAGAAATGTTGATGGGGCTATTGAGTCTGGAATGCTGAATTTAATTGGGTAGCATAGTTCATTTGCATTCATGAGATTTCAAATGAATCCTAAGGGGTCGATGGAAACTTAGAAACATCCAAGTTTCCATTTATGCATGATTCAACTGGTGCATCCGCTAAAGTGGACCTTTGGTATCTTTAGCAAAGGTCGGTTTATTTTCCAGGGGTGGTCTAAGCCAGATAGATTTAGTGAACCTTTACTACTAAGAGACACCTTTCCCGTTTTAGCGAAAGGTGACCCAGTTCAGGTACCACTTTAGCGGTGACCGATGAAAAAGCACCTGGGAGGATATTAAATTCTACTCCTACCCAATTTTACCCCATTTCTCATGAGTATCAATATCTAAAAAGCCCTATAGTCTATGGAAAGTTAATATGCTAATATTAGGGTGATAGTGGGGTGTTGGTGAGCTCGGAAAAACCATTTTCTCATCGAAATCCTTGTAAGTTTCCTTCTAATTCTTGGTTTAGTTCTCCAATTTAGTCATAAGTCCCTAGATTCATGATGAGTTGTGATTAACTTCTAGATCATTTTTTGTATTTTTGCTTATTTTTATGATTTAGAGATTTCTTCTAGACTCCCCAAGTCAGTTATGACTTGCTGGAACTAATAGTTTGGTTATCGGATAGTTCATTTGGTTTTCAGAACCAATTCTCTATTTTGAAGTCTTCATTGGTTCAAATTTGCTACCGAATGGAAACTTCAATGATATTCCAATTCAAACAGTTCCAAAAGATTTGGAACGTCGATATTATGTTTCGTTGACCCTTGGTTCCGGTCTTGATGCTTTCAGACTCATTTTGAGCTATTTGGATGGATGTTAAGAAAAGATGGTACATGGGCGTGGGACCATATTTTTGTCAAAATGACCCTGGATGGAAATTTTGACTGCTCCATTGATCTTGAAATATCAAATTTGATAGGACAACATAGTCTATTTGCATATATGGGATTTTGAATGAATCCCGAGGGGTAGGCGGAGATTTGGAAAAAAATTCTAAGTCTTAGTTGGTGCAGGTGCACCACTTAAGTTCTCTTTTGGGCAGCTTAAGTGAAGGGGCCGCTAAAGTAGATGACTTAGTGCTTAAGCGACCGTGTGGACCCATGGGATGGTCGCTTAAGCGAAACCCCAACTGCTTAAGCGGCAAAGGATCATTTAAGCGGTACTTGTGCGATCACCCAAATGTCGCTTTAGAGACACTAGATCTCTTAAGCGGTGACCTCTTAAGCGGCCCAGTGTCTGTTTAAGTGCATCCGCGTACTTAAGAAGGGCATAAATACCTCACTTAGCTCAATTTTTCACTATCTTTCATCCATTCTCTAGAATATTAAACCCTAAAAGTGGAAAAACTTGGGAGAATCATTTGTGGGTGATTTTAGAGCTTTGGTGAGGTTAATTTATGTGTTTCTTCTTTGAATTTGTGATAAGCTTTCATTAGTTTCTTGGGTTAATTCTCCATTTTTTTTCTAAAATATCTAAAAGCTTGGTGGCTTGATTATATCACCATCTAAGTTTGGAATTCATCCATCCTTGAGGGTAAATGTTTCGAGCATAGTGGAACATTTTGATGATTTCAAAAGTGTTATTTTGCAAAAGGGCCCCACATGATATTTTTATATAATTGTGAACCCGAAGCACAATAGTGAAATATAGGTATCATTGTTCTTGTATTGATGAGTAGATTATGATTTTTATAGTATGGTAACTTGCGAATGCTTCTCGAAAAGGGAAATTAGTGGTTTAGCAGATTCTTTGGGCTTTTCTTCAGCATCCAGGTAGGCTAGGTTTACCATCATCATATATTAATCTAATTCATAGTATGATTATGATATTATGCTAAATATGGGGTGGAATTTAGGTATTGTAAGCATGACTGGTATGATTAGTCTTATTTAGATTGTTTTGGCTGTCTTAGAACCGTAATTTAGGTAAAATTGACCTAGTTGCTCCCATTTTAGGAAGAATTGACTTAGTTGCTCATGTTTTAGGGTGAAAATCTATGCTAGGGAAATTATGTCTTTTTCAACATCTAGAAATGAATTTAGATACCTTAGCCTAGTTCAGGGTAGAATTTACCTAAAAATGGTTTTCGGGGATTAGAAGTGGGCCCTTCCAGCCTACCTTAGGCCAAGAATTGCATTAGCTTTGTAGACATATTTACGCATATTAAACCCTTAATAATGCTTATTTTGGGATTTTGAGGAGACTAAATACTTATTTAGTATGCTATTTTGGTATTTAGAAGTTGGTGCTAATTTTGGGTAGAACCCAATAGTCTATTGATATGGCTAATTAATATGATTTGGTGGTATGACTTATAAATATGATTATTGATATGGCCTATAGATATGATTATGGATATAGCTCATAGAAATGATTATTTATATAGCTTATAGATATGATTATGTATGTGGCTCATAGATATGATTATTTATATGACTTACAGATATTGCTATTGGAATGACTTAATAGATATAGTATCAGTATGGTTTACGGATGTGGTTATTAGCATGACCCATGGATATGATTCTCAGTCTGGTGTATAAAAATGAGTATAGGGATGGTTTATTGATAAAGTTATTTAATATAGTTTATTGATACAGCGTATTGATGATATTTATAATATGAGTTTCGGTTCAAGTCCGATAAATGATGTTATGATGATGATAATGATATGATTTCCATTTTGAGTTCGACACTGAGGGTTTGGCATGATATGATACGATATGGATGGTTTGATGGTGATGGTTGATAATCGATAAAGTTATGAATTCTGTTGATATTGACTTTCTTTGTTTACATCCTTCAGGCTTATGGGGGCATGCTTTGGGTTATTTAATTTTCCATACTTATTGGATTATGGGGGCTAATTTTGTAGTTATAGTTGTGTGATCTTTATGTTACTATTCTAAATTTATTTATTTATTCATGTACAATAATGTTGGAATGTATTTTTAGGGTTTCCCATTTTACCTTGACTTAGCTTATTTTATCTTGTATTTTATCATATTTATATCATGATTTATCTTAGTCGGATGACAATGCCTACTGAGTACGTGTGGTTTTGGTACTCATACTATACTTCTGTACCTTTTTGGTGCAGATCCAAGTACAAGTTGCCACCATTGACGTGACACTCATGCAGGGTTGATTTCAGAGACTAAGTGAGCTCTTGGAGTTGGAGTTACCTTTTTTTCCTCCTACTTAGCTATGCCTAGTCTTTCATTTTCAAGACAGATTGTATTTGACTATTCATTACTTATAGTTTCTTTATAGTAGCTTTTACGCCAACATTATTGAGTCTTGGGATGATTGTTAGCCTTTTATCTATCTATAAGACTATTAAGACTATTTTATTGCTATTTCAAGTCTTTAGTTGTTGATTTCCGACTTTTGGGCCATTTTCCACCAAGTAATCCCATTGCTTATAGCTCCACGCTATGATTTGGCTTACCTACTGGAGGAATAAAGTAGGTCCGATCATGACTCGTAAATTGGCTCATGACATGAGTTGATATTGGTATCTTTCAGCTTAAAATTTACCTATTCTTAAGGGTAAATGATCATTGATCATAAAAGGGACATGTTAATGATTTCAAAAGTGCAATTCCGCAAGTGGGTCCCACGTGGGATTTAGAATTGATTTTATACCCAAAGTAAAAAAATGAAATATGGGTACCATTGTTCTCGTATTAATGAGTAGATAACTATTTTGATAGTGTGGCATCATGCTTAAGCTTCTCAAAAAGGAAATTGCAAAGTTAGGAGCTTTATTGGGTTGTCTTTGGCATCTCGGTAGGCTAGTGTCACGACTCGTACAAGGGCCAGTTCATGACGGGTATTTCAAGTCCAACAAGGACCGGAGACCACCCCCTGCACCTAACCAAACAGAACACCAAACCCGCACCGTCGAATGAATTCCAAACATATATCAAGATAGCATAAGATAAGCTTTAGGAATTTAAGACATGTCTATAGCTGATAACTGACCAAAAACGACCAACCAAGATCACCCAAGTCCACAGTAATCCAACAAAGCCTCTATACAAAAAGAACCAAAAACTAGTCTTGGTCAGGACATGTCTCCGACTCTGACAAATGACAATGACAATGTTAATGATAATGTAAGATCTCAATTCTAATCTAAGGATGGAAACTGATGAAATGTCCAAGTCTTCCGAAGAATGGAAGCTTACCACTTTACCAAAATGAACTGACGAACCGAGCTCATCCACGTAACACTATGCAGGAAAAGTAGAATTATCTCCGATTCCTACATCGTATGAGGATACAACATCCAAAGATGGTTAGTGGGTTGAGTACTTGTATGTAACTTAGGGATAGGGGATTAAAATAAAGGCAAGTCAAATCGAAACCAAAACCATGAGAATATCCTCATATACATACATAAATAATATGTAGGGAAAGGGAACAAGGCTTAGAATGCACTTTAAAACTTAAGCATGGATTGTGTAGTTCAACCGTCATAACATAAGAAGGTACCCACAGGCTACTGGGCCCAACTCTCCCCTAGCTAGAAGGGCCCTAATGCGTGTAGCCGCATAAACTAGATGATATATATATGCACCATGGGGGACTCGAACCTCCCGGCATACAAAGGTGACTAAAGCACCTAATTATGTAATATAGCGGAATCAAATCTCCCAATCATGTGATAATAATAAGGTTGACTCAAACCACTTGGTCATGTAGATCCCCGCTTCAACAACCACGGTTTTATGTATTGGTCCATCGGGACCTCCACTTTCACAACTTATCTACACAACCCTCATTAAAGCCCAATTAAAACATTTAACACACATTCCCATTCATTGAACCATGATACACATTTAGGCATACACTGTTCGTATAGTCATACCAACTACACTTGCAAGGTAACATCAACATGTCAAACCAATTATCATGATTTAGGAAAAATTTACAACCCTCTTGGTGCAATTATACATTAAATTGGGGAAATACACAACCCCATAAGGTTCAATTTAAAAATCATTATGCTTTATTGCTTATCACATTATGTAATAGTTCAAGAGTAGTTCAATGTGCATACTTCTTATATTCAAAACCAATTTCACAATATGGGGTTAAGGTCATTATCCCTTCAATGGTCAATATTAATAAATTGGGGGAAATTGCAATCCCCTAGTTTATTCACCATACCCATTCATTCAACAAGTTCAAAACCACAAACAAATCTTGAACAATCATATGTAAACCATAGAAAAACATTCAACCCATGTTCCAAAACCAACATCAAAACCATATGAATAATACCTTAAAACACATGTTTTTAACAAAGTAACAATTAGAGAAGAGTGACATGCTTGAAATAAACAAGATTATGGAGAGAATTCAACCCTTGAAGTTCTACTTGACTCGCTTCTTGGAAACCCTAAGTATGGATGCTTGAGAGATTTGAGAGAAAAGAAAGAATGTTTAGAGTGTGCTATCAATGAAAATAGGGCCCAAGTATGTTTATAAATCGTGGGTTATTATTGGGATAAGAGAGAAATGTCTAGAATATCCCCAACAAAAGCTAGAAAAAAACTAATAGTCGGTATGGGTCTTATAATGACTCATTAAGACTCATCTCCATGAGTCATTGTCAAGATAGTGCCACCAAGAACACACATTGTTGACCTTATGACTCATATACCATGGCTTATAAAGGGACACTATGACTCGTAGGGTCCAGTTATAGTCGACTAAGAAAATATTTTGTTATACGTTAGACATCCTACGATTTGCACACAATGACCCATAATGAGTCCTCAAAATTTGTACTAAGCCACTCATACTCAGAGTAGAAGAATTAGCCACACATACTGGTGAGGCTAAGATTTGGTTCCAATGACTAATCAAGACTACCTACGACTCACAAGGTAAGTCGTAGTCAGGATAGTGAGGATAAAATTTCAGAAATTTTCAAGGACCAAAGATCGGGGTGTTACATTGTCCCCCTTTAGGATAATTCATCCCCAAGGCATACATTAGCACAATTTAATGGAAATACTCCCACACTTACCTTTAACAAAGACAGAAAACAAAGATGTTAAGATCACACATACCTTAAGCACGATTCTCCAAAATATGGAATGGGAACAGACACTTGGACTTTATATTCTCCTCAGCTTTCCAAGTAGATTCCTCAAACTTTTTGTTCCTCTAAAGAACCTTTACCGAAGCCACATCTTTCATCCGCAACCGATGGACTTGCCAATCCATGATTTCCACCAAAACTTCCTCTTAAGACAAGGAATTCAAAATGACCACACCTTCCAATGGAACAACCAACAAAGGATCACCCACACACTTCCTCAACATCGAGACATGGAAGACCGAATGAATAAATCTCAAACTAGAAGGCAACTCCAATTCATATGTAACATTTCCAACCCTCCTCAAAACCTAATATATACCAACATAACGGGGATTGAGCTTCCCTTTCTTCCCAAATCACATCAAGTCCTTCATGGGAGACACCTTTAAGAGCATCCAGTCACCAACATTAAACTTCAACTCCTTTCGTCTCACCTCTGCATAGGACATTTGGCGACTTTGTGTGGTCTTAAGCCTATCCCAAATCACCTTCACCTTCTCCTTGGATTGGTGAACCAAATCAAGGACAAATAATCTATTTTAACCAACCTCTAACCACCCAATAGGAAAACTATAACTTCTACCATACAAAGCCCTAAATAAAGCCATACCAATGATAGAGTGATACTTATTGTTATATGCAAACTCTATAAGAGGCAAGTGATCAACCCAACTACCACCAAAATCAAATACACAAGCCTGAAGCATATCTTCTAAGGTCTTCATTATCCTTTCCACTTGCCCATCTGTCTGCGGGCAGAAAGCGATACTAAAGGTTACCTTATCCCCTAAACTTTGCTGGAACAACCTCCAAAAGTGAGATAAGAACTGGGTACCCTGATCGAAAATGATAGAAATTAGAGCACCATGTAACCTCACGATCTCATGGATATATAACTTTGCATAGTCCTTAGTAGAAAAATTTGTCCTCACTGAAAAGAAATGAGCGGCCTTAGTCATCCTATCAACGATGACCCAAATAAAATCAAACTGATGGTGAGACCGCAAAAGACTAGTAACAAAATTCATATTAATTATTTACCATTTCCACACAAGCAACTCAATCTCTTGAATTAACCTACTATGCCTCAAGTGCTTCACCTTCACTTGGTGACACACTATGCACTTAGCCACAAAATTAGCCACATGCCGCTTCATATTATTCCACCAATAAATCTATTTAAGATCATGATACATTTTTGTCGAACTAGGATAAACCTTATAACATGACTCATGAGCTTCAGCCAAAATTCTTACAAACCCATTAACATCGGGAACACATAATCTACCTTGGTACCTAAAGATACCATCACCACAAATCTTGAAAGCCATCACTTTTTACCTACCTACATGCTCCTTGATCTACATCAAGATAGGGTCCAACACTTGATTCTCCTTCACCTCAGCACCAAGAGATGACTTTGCCATCGCTTGAATAATCACACTACTATCCTCAGAATCCAAAAGATGGATTCTAATTTTACTCAAATGATGAATTCTATTCACCAAATCCCGTGTTTCCTTATCCACATGAGATAAGCTCCCTATAGATAACCTGCTAAGAGCATCAATAACTACGTTGGCTTTGGGTGATAGTGGAGACTCATGTCATATTCCTTTAGCAACTTAAGCCACCTCCTTTGCCTGAGGTTTAGCTCCTTCTGAGTGAATACATATTACAGGCTCTTATGATCAAAATAAATATCTACATGGATCCCATACCAATGATGTCGCCAGATCTTTAATATAAACACCACAACCAACAATTCTAAATCATGAGTTGGATAATTTTTCTCATGAACCTTCAACTGTATAGAACATCTGCAACCACCTTGCCATCCTACATCAACACATAACCCAGTCCCACCTTAAATGCATCACAATAGACAATAAAACCATCAGTACCCTTAGGTAGAGTCAAGACCGGAGCTGCAGTTGACTTATCTTTCAATTTCTCTAAACTACCCTCACAAGCATCAAACCACAAGATCTTCACCTTCTTCTGAGTCAACTTAGTCAATAGGGAAGCAATAAAAGAGAAATATTCTAGAAACCTTCTATAATAGCCGACTAAACCCAAGAAGCTCTGAATGTCGGTTGGAGTCATAGGTCTAGGCCACTTCTTTACCACCGCAACTCTCTGTGGGTCCACTATGGTCGCTTTACTAGAAACAACATATCCTACATAAGTCACAGTATTTAACTAAAACTTACACTTAGAGAATTTCATATACAACCATTGATCTTTCAAGGTTTTCAATACAAGGAGGAGGTAATCGACATAATCCACCTCACTATTAGAATATACCAAAATATCATCAATAAACACAATCACAAACATATCCAAAAAACTGATGAAATTCCCAGTTCATAAGATCCATAAATTTTATCGGGGCATTAGTTAAACCAAAGGATATCACCAAAAACTCAAATGAGCATACTTGGTTCGTAAAGCATTCTTAAGGATATCCATCTCTATAATCTTCAACTGATGGTAACCCAACTGAAGATCAATCTTGGAAAAGTACATAGCACTTTGAAGCTGATTAAATAAATCATCAATCCTAGGTAGAGAATACTTATTCTTCATAGTCACCTTATTCAACTACCGGTAGTCTATGTATATTTAAAGGGACCCATCCTTCTTACGCACAAATAGAATTGGAGCATCCCAAGAATAAACACTAGGGTGAATAAAACTCTTATATAGAAGATCTTTCAACTAATCCTTAAGTTCTTTCATCTTAGCCAGAGCCATTATCTAAGGAGGGATCGAAATAAGATGAGTTCTCAGAAGAAGATCAATCCCAAAATTAATTTCCCTATAGGGGGAGTATACTAGAAAGATCATCAGGGAACACCTCGGGGAATTCATAGACCACATGGATAGTCTAAAAGGAAGGACCTTAAGATCTAGAATCCTAACATGCACTAGATGGTAGAGGCACCCTTTGGAAACCAATTTTCAGGCTCTAAGATATGAAATAAACCTCCTCTTAGGCACTAGGGAACTACCTTCCCACTCAATCACTGACTCATTAAGGAAGTGGAAACTGTACCTTTGGGTCCAACAACTGAGAGATGCATAGCACGAATGCAACCAATCCATCACCAAAATCTCATTAAAATCTAATATGTCCAACTTTATCAGATCCACCAAGTTTTTCCTACCACAGACTGATATCATAAAACCCATATAGACCCTTTTAGCCATAATGCAGTCACCTACTAAGATTAAAACCAAAATGAATAGCCATATAAGGGGTCACATAAGAGAGGGTGGACCCGATATTAAGTAGACAATATACATCACGAGAGACAAGTTTGAGCATACCAGTAAAAATATTGGGAGATACCTTAGAATCTTAGTAGGTGTAAAGAACATATAGACAGTTCCATCCAGTGTTGAAGCTAGAAGTAGAAGTAGCACCTTTTGGTGTATGAGCTGATGAAGTAGTAACAGAGATCTTATTTACCCCAAAACAACCCTAGAAGGATAATCCCTCTATATATGACCAATCTGTCCATATTTAAAGAATTTGTTCATATTTTTTTAATAAACACATGATGCACCTGACCATAAAATCTACAAAGGGGATATGATATAGTTGACTGAGCCCTACTAGCCTGAGGCTGGGAACCATGTACCCTGCGAACAATACTATTTTGAAAATCATGATCACCTACTGCTTTAAATAAGGAGCACTAGTTGTAGATTAGGAACCAGAATTGCCCCACTTCTTCTTAGACTATTTCCCATCATTTATACCACTCTACTATTAACCTTTACCCTAATCTGAGTATCAAAACTTCTTATTATGCCTTTCACTTATCTCTACTTGCTTCTTCTTTTCCTCTTCCACTTATTTTAAATCCATGAAAAGTCTAGAGATTTCCATATCCTTGTTCAACAAGGTAGCCTTACTATCTAAAATCAACTCAAGGACAACTCGAAAGCAAATTTCCTCATTCTATCCCTTATGCTAGACACTAACTCCGGAGCATAACATGACAACTTATGAAACTTCAAGGCATACTCCTTTACTATTATCCTTCCTTACTTCAAATTCACTAATTCCTCAGCCTTTGCCTCACTCGAATCATGAGGAAAAAAGCGGTCAACAAAAGTACTAGAGAAGTTATCCTATAAAGTCAACCCAATATTATCTCCCCTATAATGGTCCCATTTATTATGCCACTAATATGCTACATCCTTCAACTGATAAGCAGCAAACTCCACACCCTCCACATCAGTAACATGCATCACACAAAAAATCTTATTTATATTATCAATGAAATTTTAAGGGACTTCCTCTATTTTATACCTAGTAAAAGTTGGAGGACTAAACCTCATAAATTGACAAACTCTAGTGGCCTTAGAAGATGGAGCAACAGAAGCAACATACGCAATCTGAGATCCACCTTCTGGGTAAGAAAATAGATCAACTAGCATAACTCAGCATTATACACATAAGCTTGAGGTATCCATGGAGACACATAAGCTTGAAGTATCCAAGGAAGGATAGGAGGAACTGGTGAAATCTACTAAGAAAATCAAAAGAAGCAACCCGAGACCGGGTCTATACTCTTTGAGTATGATGAGTTCCATCCACATTGTCCTCAGATGGGACAGAAGAGTTTCCATGAGCATTATATCTTCTGGGAGGCATAATATTAAAAGCAAACATATGGGGATTAGAGGAGATTTATAGATCTTAGACTCTATAGCTCAAAATTGGAGCAGAAAAAAGAAATATTGAAAAATTTCCCATAACCTCTCCTTATAAGTGTTATGCGCTACACACCCATAAAAGAGACTCTACTTGACAGGGATTTGTAGACATTTAATGACACCAAACCTAGGCTCTGATTCCAAATTTGTTACGACCTGAACTAGGGTCTAGTCATGATGGGTATCTCAAGTCCACCAAAGTCTAGAGACCACCCCTGTACCTAACCAAATAGAACACCATACCCCCAACGTCGGATGAATTCTAAGCATATAACAAGATAGAAGAAGATAAGCTTACAAAATTTAAGACATGTCTAGAGCTAATAACCGATATAAAATAACCAATTAACATCACCCAATTCCATAATAATCCAACAAAGCCTTTATGCAAAATAAACTAAAAACCAGTATTGGTCGGGATATGTTTCCGACGTAACAATGACAATAATTTTTTTAATGATAATGTAAACTCTTAATTCTAATCTGAGAATGGAAACTAATGAAATGTCCAAGTTTTTCAGAGAATGGAAGCTCACAACTTCACCACAATGAATCAACAAACTGAGTTGATCAACCTAACACTGCGCAGGCAAAGTAAAACTATCTTCGATGCCTGTATCGCCTGGGATACAACATTCGGAGATAGTCAGTGGGTTGAGAACTACCATGTAACTCATGGATACGGGATTAAAATAAAGCCAAGTCAAATCCAATCCAAAACTATGCAAACATAATCATATACATACATAAATAATATACAGGAAAAGGGAACACAGCTTAGCATGCACTTTAAAAATTTAGCCTGAATTGTGTAGATCAATCATTCATAACATAAGAAAGCACTCATGGGCTATATGGGCCCAACTTTTCCTCAATGGAAGGGCCCCAGTGGGTATAGCTGTATGAACCAGAAGATATATATATATATATATATATGCACTAAAAGGGACTCAAACTTTCTGGCATGCCAAGGTGACTGAAGCACCCAATCATGTAATGTAATATGGAGGACTCAGAACCTCCCAATCATGTAATAATAATGTAAGGGACTCAAACCACCTGGTCATGTAGACCCCAGCATCGGTAATTGCAGTTTTTAGTGTTGGTCCCTCGAGACCTCCACTTTCACGACTCAACTAGACAACCCTTATTAAAACATAATTAAAAGATTTAACACATATTCCTATTGAACCATGATACACATTTAGGCATACACTATTGGTATGATCATACCAACTACACTTGCAAGATAACATCAAAATTCAAAACCAATTATTATCATTTAGGGAAGATTCATAACTATTACGCCCAAGCACACATGCAAGTGTATGTGGTTTCACTAAGTAATACAATGGCCTTAAATAGAGTCGAATATCAATCCCTTAGAGACTTGTTTTAACAACTATTCAATTAAACTTTAACTATTTAGATTAATCAGTGCAATCATAACCAAAAGAGTTTGAGAGTTTATTAATGAAAAGTAAAAAGTAAAATAATGTTAGAAAATAAAGACTTTGGACAATCAATGGATGAAAACCCGAGGCTAAAGCAATACGAACATCATACTAAGCTATTGAAATTCATCGGTTAAGTTACTTATCTTGGTTGTTGATTCGTAGGGTTTATCACATGATCATGGTCTCCGACTTCTAGTCATCTACCTAACTTGGACATTACAACTACACCATTGAGAGGGGATGTAACAATCCAATTAGATGTATGAAACTACCATCCTATATGTGAACCAAGCAAGGCTTCTAGGTATATACCTAACATAGATACTAATTCAAATTCCTTATTTTATAAAAGGATAAGAACCTTAATCTATTTATCCCATATTCTATCTTTCTATTCCCCCTCCCGAAATCACAAGGTCGACAATATATGTATTCTAAGGTTAACTACTCCTTCAAATACTTAAAACAAGGATAAACAAACATCCAAATATTATAATAAATTCAAACAAACTCAACTCAAAGAGAAATAAAACATGTTCTTAGCCTTAACCCCGGAAAGAGGGCGTTTAGCCACTAATGGACATAAATGTAATCAAAATCAAAGAATACATGATACAATCCATTAAAAAGCTTAAGTAAAGAGAAATAAAACTTAATTAAAGGGTGTATCATCCCCTATATGAAGCTCCAAATCGTTCAAGCTGTTACAATGTGTACAACAAGTCCTATTTAAAGTAGAAGGCTTTTGGCCGTGTGTGAAATAGGGGTTGTGCCGCAATGGGTAGTCAACTTGAGAAAGAGTCGTGGTGAACTAAGTATTCCAGTAAATTTAGGTTCGGGTTACGATACTTTCTTAAGTCAAATAGGGGCCGCTCCATGGGGCTATCGCGACCCCTCACTGGAAATTGCATTTTGACGTCCAAACCTTGTTTTGTGCCTTTGTCTTCAATCCTAAGACTTTGGGTGTTATTTACCTTAAATTTCCATCTTGTATATTCTTTATATATCACAATAATAAACTCACCAAGAATCCTACATAATCATACACCACATATTAGCGCTCAAAACAACACAATATCAAGAACGGTAAACTAGAAACTCAAGCTGAGACTAGTGTCGTCCTTTAAATCTTTAACTTATTGTTTGACTCTTGGATTATTCCAATTGACCCTTGAATATTATAAACAAGTTTTTCCACAAATAATTTCACAATAATACCATTAGGAAATCATTAAACACAATATAATCCATCGAGATCAAGTAGACAAACACCTAGCTCAAGATAGTAACACTAGTTTTCACATTTGAACTCTATGTGACCAATTTAAGTACAAACTTGTTTGAAAGACACCATGAACATTGTAATAACATGATTAAACACTTATATCCTCAATTATATCATAATAAACACATTAAGAACATGTGAATTCCTCAAAACAAGGCTAAATAAGCTAGGATAATATCACTAAAGTGCATAAAACTACCTCAGTTCACTACCCCACATTTAAAGCCTTGTTCGTCCTCGAACAATTCTTTACTCTAAGGATCATAATCTTAGGTGACTCCGTACTTATAATACAGGAAAGACACTCAAGGTAGTACTACAATGACCACATAGAATGCAACTCTCTACACTAAGCATGTTACATACACAATTGATAGTTCAAGACTACTACTTCAAAACATCCTAACCTCAAGAATTGACTCACATAGTTAGTAAACTCATGTACATTGTTCAATCAAATACATCATATAATTCACCTAAAATTCATAAAACTTGTGCCCTAATAACATGAGAGTTGCCTATAATCACGTACAATCATGTAATCCATAATAGAATGGGTACAAGAATTAAATTGTGCTCACTCTCACAAAGAATTCAAAAGTTACCAATGATGAACCATAGTCTTGCCCTTAGTAGCATACTCAAATAATATTAGAATGTTAATCTCAGGATCAAATAGGTCTTTAATAGTTGTAATGTAAACTAAGGGATGGTTAGGAACTATTCTGGCTAGTAATAGTGACTATTTTCCTTAAGCACTTTAATATATCACCATATACAATTAAAACAATCTCCAACGACCAAATTTCACATATACTACCTTCACACATCTTTTGTTTTACCCGATCCCATTCAGATTATTCACATACAATATGGAGGGAGTATTCTTTATTCACAACTTATTCAATTTGGACAAATTTGTTTTCTTTACATTACTCAACTCCCAACCACAACACATAACATTTTTACACACCAATAACTATCACTTTGGGGCTTCAATTTCACCTTTCTCCTACTTGAATTTCCAACTCCTCACTCAATTAATTTTACCCTAAAGCTCTTAGGATCTTTTGGATCAAATTAAGGTTAATCAAAGAAGGGTATTAGGATACATATAAGGATGCCAAAGAATAAACTAAAGGCTCAATGGAGTTAATTAAGATAATGAACAAGGGTAGGTAAAAAAAAGGTATAAACTTGGATATCAAAGAAATGCATATCATCTCCTAAATCCACACTCTTTATTTTGTTTTCCATACATACAAGGAAAGTTCTAGCATCAAATGCAACAAGAAATATGCAAACATCCTTACATAGACATGGCACATGCTCGACTCAAGTATGATCACTATATACTCTTAACCAAACAATCACATGAATTCATAATTAAGCCCACAAGTACAAGAGTCATAATTATGAGCCTAGGAGTCTCAACAGTATCAATTCATACAATCAACATGATTTTTACCATCAAAACACTTCCATCATGTAGTCAAATTTAGCACTAACAAGAACATCCTACACTTATTCCTAACACAAGAAATTTTAAATTACTCCTAAAAATGGGAATTTTCCCACCCCACACGTAAAAATCTACTTTGTCTCTAAAGTATACTTAAAAGGGCAGAGATAGAAATACTCCTTGAAGCCTCTAGGTCATGCTAGTAGCATCTTTATACATTAAGAGATTCCTGGGACCCCATAATTAGTCTTCTCCATGCTACTTAGCTCAGGTTTTCCAGTACTCAGACTTCCCATCACCTTGTGACTCAACAAAAAAAACTAGTGAAGTAAAAACTAAAATACTTAAAATAAAATATACTTAACTTGGGTTGCCTCTGAAGCAGCACCTGATTTAGTAGTGCTGCATAACCCAATCTTCGACTCATCCATTTTTCTTCATCCTTTTCCATACAAGCTGCCATATTTATATTTGTTTCATACCTCTTAAGTGTGAAATATGAAGGTCAACAACTTTCTCAACAATGACCTTTTCAGGCTTATTAATTTGAATCATGTTGTGCTACGGTTCTTATGTTTTAGGCTACTTAATGTAGAATTTTGAATACTTCTTTATTGGAATTAACTCTAACACCCCACGCTTATCCCCTTTAATCATAGTAATCATGCATAAATCTTTGTAATGGGATAGCATATTGAGCATTTTATACACATTGAAAATAGCTTTTTCATCATCCATTCTCATTGTGAGTGTGCCCCTCTCATATCTATTAGGGCCCCTCCCATTTCTAAGAATGAATGCCTCAAGATGACTTACACTCTTTAATCTGCCTTAAAATCCAAAACAATAAAGTTAGTAGAAATAATAAACTTACCAACCTTGATGAGAACTTCCTCTATGGTTACTTATAAATGGGCTAGGGTCTGATTTTCCAATTGGAGTATTATAGAGCTTGGTCTCAGCTTTCCTAGTTCTAACTTATTGAAAAAAGATAGGAGCATCAAGTTGATACTCACCTTAAATCACTTAGTGCATGAACCACATCACTATTGCTAATTTGAATAGGGAGGGTGAATCTCCCTGGATCTTTGAGCTTTTGAGGCATTTTATGTATCACCACAGAGTTGCACTCTTCAGTGAGTGCTACTGTCTCGACATCCTGCAGCTTAACCTTGTTAGTGACCACATCCTTCAAGTACTTAGCATACTTGGAAATTTCCTGTAAAACATCTAAAAGAGAAAGGTTAATGTGCAAATCTCTGAACGTGTTAAAGAACTTCTTGAAGCATGTATCCTCCTTTACTTTTATAAGCCTCTGTGGGGAAGGTGGTGGTAGTCTCTCCTTCACCTATTCAGCAACTTTTATTTTTGAGTACTCAGACTTTCTTGAATTTTCAGTAGCTTTTTCATCCACCTATTTAAGAATAATTTCTGCCTCTACCTCCTTAGTTTTCTTTGGAGGTTCTTCATTGAGCTCTTTACCATTCCTCGAAGTGATTTCTATAACTTTTTTAGGATTTTTAGTATCACTTGGCAAACCACATTGAGACCTAATATTCTGCTTTGCTGCTACCTGACTTATCTGCAACTCTAAGATCCTATAGCCGCTTGCTGGGTCTCTATATTAGCTTCCAATTGTGGTTGAGAAGCTAAAATTTGTTTCAACATCTCTTCCATACTGCTGGTGGTCTGATTTCCTTCCATTTGTGGTTGCTGAAACTGTTGTTGTTGGGCATTTCATGGTTGATTTGGTGGCTAAGTATGCCACATTAAATTGTAGGTGTTCCCATAATTTGGCCTTTGAACATTTCCTACAAATATCACTATCTTAGGATTAGCTTCACATATATCTATAGAATGATCACTATTTCCACAAACCACACACCAAGTGCTTGTTTGCTGAATTGCATTAACTTTTGTTGCAGGCTATGTAACCCCCAACTTCATATTTTTAAACTGAGTGTTTAGCAGTAAACTGGTCCACCTCCAACGCACCTATAACCTTCTTTGTAGCACTTCTTGAATTAGAATGCCACTCAGGATTCCTTGTTCAATCTGGTTCAACAAGGTATACAACTCATTATACGTCAATTCTAAAGCTTAACCACCTGCAGCTGAATCTAACCGAATTTTTGTGTTGTGATCAAGTACCTCAACAAAAGTGTAAGCTAGTACCTTATTGGACTACTGATGATATGGATAGTCCTGAAGAAGGGCTTTGAACCTCTCCCATATATGATATAAGTTCTCAACTCAGTTTTGTTTGAAGCATACAATAACACTACACAATCTTGCTAGATAGAAAAATCGGATGAGGAATTTTTGGGTTAAGTCATCCTATATTGCGATTAAACTTGTCATCTCAGTGTTCAACCACTTATTTTCTTACCCTAATAGTAAAAAAAAGAAATAGTGTCAACCTAACATAATCAGTTGACACCTCCGTAGGAATAAATGTTTCACTGATCTCCAAAAAGTTCTGCAAGTAGACTTGTGGATCTTCTTGTGAAAGTCCCATAAACTCTTCACTACTGATCAAAAGTTGCGCCATATTTTGTTTCAGCTCAAAGTTACCTCCAGCAGTCGGTTTCTGAAAAGCGAAGGTCAAATTCATCAGATGTGGGATTGCCACTTCTCAAACTATCTTGCGGGCTGGTTGATCTTCAACCATAAGTGCATGATTGTCTTGGTCCTCTTGAGATTATTTTATATACAAGGGAGAAGAATTGCTTCTCTCCATCGTTGATGGAACCATTACTTGGGTTTGGGGCTTGGTTCAACCAACACCCTATCCCTTTCTATCATACTGCCCCACAAACCTATTTTCTACAAATTCAATACCAAGACCAAGAGCAAATAACCAAAGAAATCTAAAAAGTAGAACTAAAACAAAAGTAGTTGCCAATTTATAAGTCCCCAACAACGGTGCCAAAAATTTGTTGTGCCTAAGCACATATGCAAGTGTACGTGGTCTCACCGAGTAATATAGTAGCCTTAAATAAAGCCGAATATCGATCCCTCAGAGACTTACTTTAACAACTATTCATTTTAAATTAAACTATTGAGATTAACCAGTGCAATCGTAACAAGAAGAATTTGAGAGTTTATCAACTAAAAGTAAAGTAAAATAATGTTGGAAAGTGTAGACTTTGGACAATCAATGGATGAAAACCCAGGTCTAAAGCACTACAAGAAATCATACTTTGTGATTGAACTTCATCAGTTAAGTTACTTATCTTTGTTGTTTATTCGTAGGATTTATCCATGATCATGTCTCCCGACCTCTAATCGTCTGCCTAACTTGGACATTACATCTACATCATTGAGCGGGAATGTAATAATCAAATTAGATGAATGAATCTATCATCCTACATGTGAACCCATAAAGGATTCTAGGTATATCCCTATCCTAGATGCTAATTTAAATTTCTTATTTTATAAAAGAATAAGAACCTTACTCTATTTATCCCATATTTTATCTTCCTATTCGCCTTCTCGAGATTACAAGGTCAACAATATATGTATTCTAAGGTTATATAATACTTAAAATAGTTAAAACAAGTATAAACAAACAACCAAATATGATAAGCAGTCCACACAAAGTCAATTCAAAGCAAAGTAAACATTTTCTTGGTCTTAACCCAGGAAAGGGGGCGTTTAGCCACTAATGGACATAACCGTAATCCAAATCAAAGAATACATGGTATAATCCATTAAAAAACTAAAGTACAGAGAAATAAATCCTAATTAAAGTGTGTATCATACCCTCTCCAGAGTTCCAAATCTTCCAAGCTTATTTCAATGTAAACAACAAGTCTTATTTATAATAGAAGGCTTTTGGCCATGTGTGAAATAACGGTTGCGCCACAATGGGTAGTCAACTTGAGAAAGGTTCATAGCACACTATGTAGTAAATTTAATTCGGGTTCACATCACAATGCTTGCTTAAGTCAAATAGGGGTCGTGCCATGGGGCTTTTGCGACCCCTCACTGGAAATTGCATTTTTACGTCCAAACCTTGTCTTGTGCCTTTGTCTTCAATCCTAAGACTTTTGGTGTTATTTACATTAAATTTTGAGATTGTATATTCTTCATAGATCACAATAATCAACTTACCAAGAATCCTACATTATGATACACCACGTATTAGAGCTCAAAACATTACAATAACAAAAACGGTGAACTAGAAACTCAAGTTGGGACTAATGTTGTCCTTTAAATCTTTAACTTATTATTTGACTCTTGGCTTATTCCAATTGACACTTGAACATTATAAAAAAGTTGTTACACACATAATTACATAATAATACCATTAGGAACTCATTAAACACAATAGAATCCATTGAGATCAACTAGACAAACACCTAGCTCAAGCTAGTAATGCTAGTTTTTACATTTGAACTCTAAGTGACCAGTTCAAGTACAAACTTGTTTGAAAGACACCATGAAAATTATAATCGCATGATTAAAAACTTAGATGCTCAATTATATCTTCATTAACACATTAAGCACATTAAAAGTCCTTAAAATAAGGCTAAATATTCTAGGATAACATTACTAAAGTGCATAAAACCACCTCAGATCAACAACCCTCTTGGTTCTATTATACTCTAGCTTGGGGAATTACACAACCCCATAAGGTTCAATTCAAAAATCATTATGCTTCATTATCTTGTCACATTATGCAATAGTTCAAGAGTAGTTCAATATATATATTTCTCATATTCAAAACCAATTTCACAATATCTTCACTTCAATGGTCAATATTCACAAATTAGAGAAAATTACAATTCCCTAGTTTATTCATCATACCTAATGCATCCCACAAGTTTAAAACCACGAATTAAGCATAAACAAGCATATGTAAACCATGGGAAAACATTGTTTAAAAACAAATATTCAAAACCCTCAACCCATGTTCTAAAACCAACATTAAAACCATATGAATGATTCTTTAAAACACATGCTTTTAACAAATAATAATTAGGGAAGAGTAACATACTTAAAATACCCAAGATTATGGAAAGAATTCAATCCTTGAAGCTCTACTTGACCCACTTCTTGAAACCCTAAGTATGGATGCTTGAGAGACTTAAGAGAGAAGAAAGAATGTTTAGAGTGTGTTATCGATTAAAATAGGGCCCAAAGTATGTTTATAGGTCATGGGTTATTATTGGGATAAGAGAAAAATGTCTAGAATACCCCCATTAAAAGCTAGAAATTAAATCATTAGTCATTACGGATCTCACAACGACTTGTCACGACTCATTATGACTCATCTCCACGAGTAATTATCAAGATAGTGTCACCAGGCACACACACTGTTGACCTTATGACTCGTATATTATTGCTTATAATAGGACACTATGACTCATAGGGTCCATTCATATTCAATAGAGAAATCATTTGGTTATATACTCGACATCTTACGATTTGCTCACAACGACTTATAATGAGTCCTCATGACTCGTACTGAGCCACTCATACTCAGAGTAGAAGACTTAGCCACACACATTGGTCAGGCTACGATTTGGGTCTAATGACTCGTTACGACTCGTTGGGTAATTCATAGTTAGGACAGTGAGGATAAAATTTTAGAAATTTTCAAGGACCAAAGATCTGGGGTGTTATATCTAGGCTTAACTTTCTCTTAGATTGAGCTTAATTATAGTATCTATATGATATTGTGCTAGTTTTGGATTAGGAACTAGGGCTTGGAGGTATATTTAGTGTGAATTGGTTAATTTAGATGATTAATAGACCGTAATTAGGTCTATTTGACTTAAATACATGTTTCTTAGGTAGAATTAATATCTTAGGTTTCAATGAGGCTTGGTTAAAACCTTGTAGTGTAATTTTACACCTTAGTCTAGTTTAGGGTAGAATTTACCTTAGAATAGACTCTCGGGGTTACAAGTAGGCCTCTCCAGCCCACCTTAGGCCAAAACTACTATTAGATCCTTGTAGACTTAATAGACCTTTACATATTATCTCAATTGAATTCTTAAGCCCGAGAAGGCCTTGGGCATATTATGACTTATCCTAAAGTTGTGTTTGGGAGATATTAATACCATTTCAAGTACAATAACTTATGATATTAACACTGATTCAAATCTATTATCTATAATGATATTACATCCTGTTCAAGTCTTGTAAGGCCCCACAAAGTTCCCTCATAGTTTGAGTCATAGGGCGTGTCGAGTGAGGCATGATTCCGACCTTAAAAAATTAAGAAGTTTTTTCCTAAGTGAGTAATGTCTTAACCATATAGAATTTTCCTAATTTCTACTTTTTCACGTGGAAAATCTAATAAGCTTTCCATCGATATAAGATTTACCTAAATCCGACACTCGGGTAAGAAGTTATGGCTAATTTAAGTCTTAGTCGTAAAACTGCATCATTTAAATGTCTGGCGCATCGCGGAGAGGGTTGATTTGGAAATTGTCAATTTCCAGTGGAACCCCACAATAGTGGCGCATCACGGAGAGGTCCCAGGTCCCAACTAGTGAGAAAACACGATGGCTCCGCATCGCGGAGGCTGCCAATTTCCCAATTGTCAAATTCCAGTAAGCCACCATGATAAGTGGCGCGTTGCGGAGGCCAATGAAATCGAGTTCTATTTCAATTTTTATAGTTTCTCATAGATGTTTAAAAGGGTAGTTTAGACCTTTTCCAAGCCTATAAAATTGTGGAAACACTAAATCAAAGTCATTTACAAGCATCTTATGAGGTTTTTCTTAAGTTTTCTCTCAACAAAAATCCTATGTATCCAAAACCTCTTCCAAGAACCTCAAGAATCCACCATGGATTTCCTAAATTGAGTCAAGATGCAAGCTTCCCAAGTCAAGGACCTCAAAAACCCTCATTCTAGAGCACGAATAGAGTTTCAAAAGTGAGAGTTCATCAAAAGCTTCTAATTCAAGGTATGTGGGGTTTTTGAACAAGGGTAACCCTTTCACCTTTGTGTCCAAAAGGCTAATTACATCATAAAATTCTTGAAATATATAAGGTTTTTTAACATGAATTTGAATTGAGTTTTTCACCCATTGTTATTGAATGCATTATATTGATATTTCCTATGAATTAAGAGTCAAATGGCATGATTTCTACATGTTTTATTCAGTATTTATAGTTGGGTATAAACCTCATGATTTTACTCCTTGATAAGCTAATATTTACATTATTGCGTATTGAAGCATATGGCTATATTGGGATTTTGAGGTAACTTGCTGAAATTTCCAGATTTTCACATGATTTATGAATCTATATGCTATATATTATGATTTTGATAAGCTTTAACTTGAGATTTAATTATGGGTTCGTAATCCCTATTTAAGACTTGTGAAATTATGAACTCTTGTTCTATGAGCACCCATGTTTTGAGTATTTTGATATGATTGAGAAATGAATTGACCTAATGGTCCTTGAGCTTTGAAATCCACTTCACTATATGACATTATTGATTTGATTATTGGGTTCTTGGTGAACCATGTGATTATTCTAAAAGTGGATTTTTGTATGAGATAAGCGCAGATAATCTAAAGGGAGTAGTATTTAGCACCGAACAGGTAAGTTACTATGGTTTCTTACCCTAAAACTATGTGTCACCATAGGTTGGACCTGAAGTCGAGTTTATGATGATTATGACTGGGCCTGAGGCCAAGTTTCGTTTAGTGATCACTAGACCTAGGTTATACTCCCTGGCAAGAGTATGATGCTCCTCCCCAATATGGGGTCTCTTCTTTAGGAGGACAAAATGTTGGACTCCATGTAGCTCGCATGGTTTATGTCGATTACGAGAACCTCCCTTGACATTTAGACTTCGAGATCAAATACCTATTTTTCCTTTTTTATAAGCTATTTTCCTAAATGGTTGAATTCCAAATATGTTTCCCCAACTAAAGTATCTTCTTAATGTAAGTTATTTCCTAAATGAAAGTATCTTCCCTTGTTATAGTACTTTTATAAAGCCTTGAGGTAAGTTGTTTTCATAAACTAAAATTCCTTTCCTTTTGAGATGGAGTGATTTCCCTAAAGCTTGAGATGAGATATTTTCCTAAAGTGAATAAAATACCTTCAAGTATGTTTTCAAGTTATACGATTCCGAATTCCAAGTATATGAGTTCTAAATAGTTATGAAATGGTGAGCATTGAAGAAGTTTTACTCTCTATGAGACTTATGCATAAGTTGAAAGTATTGTTTAAAGTCCCTTAGCCTTTGGGTATTGAGAATAAGAGAAGATTTCAAATTTTGAGATTAAACAATGATGACTCACGAGATTTGTGTTACATGCTCCATTCTACATGACTTATGAGCTTTATATTTTATACTTTTTCAAGCCATATGAGTCGTCTCATAATGCATACGTGATTTGATGAAAGAATACTATTACTATTTTATTTATATGCATTCACCCCCGCATACTCAGTATATTCCAAGTACTGATCCACATATATGTCAATGTGCTACATTGTGTCATAATGTAGGTTCAGGTGCTCAGTCCCAGCCTCGCCCGTGATTCTTCGAGTACCTTGCCTACGTTTTCTATAGTGGTGAGTCCTCATGATTCGAGGATCGATCCTCAGATATTTATCATACTTGAGAGACTATGTTTTATCTTCAGTTCATTTTGAGTCAGTTAGGGACCTGTCCCAACGGCTCTCTAGATTTTGATTTGTAGAGGCTTATCAGACTAGTATTAGACTTGTGACGTGTCGAGGGTTTGATATTATGGTATTGTTGTGATTTCTCTATATTGTGGTCTTATGGAACGAGTGTCTTTTCCATATTTCCTTTCATGTTATATGACTATGCTAGTGTTGAGTCCATTCTTATCTTGAATTAAGTGTCATTAGTAGAAACCATCTCTAAGGGTTAGCTTGGGGCTACTTGTAGCCTTAGGCATCGTGTGACATCCCGAGAGACTATTTCGGGTCGTTAGAAGTCTGGTATTCATGTTATTATTATTGATTTAAGTCTGGATTATAAGACACTATTTTTGATTTAAGTTTGGTATTGAGTCGTTATTATGATAGTTATAGAATCAGTTCGAGTACAGTGTTCATATTATAGAAAGGTCTATGGTTATAATATCGAGATTGGAATATTTACTGTTATTACTTCTTCTTAATTATATCCACCGGGTTTATGGGGCTTCGCATTGGATTATATCCACCGGGTTTATGGGGGGGCAATTATGATAGAAATAATTATGTTCTCTTTAATATTATAATTATGATTGTTTACTTTCAGTATTTGGAGTATTCATCAAGGTTTTCCCTTCTTCCCTTGAATTAGCTTATTATCTTGTATTTTATTGTATGTAAATTATAATTTGCTCAATCAGCCAATGATTCCTACTGAGTACCCATTGCTTTGGTACATATACTACACTTCTGTAACTATTTCTGGTATAGATCTAAGTACTAGCTTCCATCGTTAATGTTATATTAGTGTGGTTTAAAGTTCATATATAGAGTGAGCTCTCAAAGCTAGAATTGACCTTTCTTCCCCTTATTTTGGCTAGTCTTTTTGTTTTTAGACTATTGTATATTTTACATTGATAGTACTTTTATACTTTTTCCAGAAGGCCCTTGTACTGACCTTACTAGGTCGTGGGATGTTATTAATCTTTTCATTATCCCTCTTTAGTTAAATTATTATTCTTATATGTTATGGATTTTATTCTATTTACTTGTACAATTCTGACAACTATGCCATTTCCCACCAATTATCCCATTACTTGTAGTTTCAATCTATGGTTTGGCATACCTACTAGTGGGGTAAAGTAGGTGCCATCAAGACTCATGAAATTAGGTTGTGACACCACAGAACTACAAAGGCAAGTAGAAAAGCTTCTAGAAAAGGGTTTGATCAAAGAAAGTCTAAGCTTTTATACCATACCGATCTTTCTTGTTCCCAAAAAGGATGACACTTGGAGGATGTGCATTGATTATAAAGTTGCGAATAAGATTAATGTCAAGTATATGCATCTAATTACTAGACTTTTATGACATGTTAGATGAACTATATGGATTGAGTATCTTCTCAAAGATGACCTTCGAAGTGGGTACCATTGAATTTTTATGAAATTAGGAGATAAGTGGAAAATTCAAGATAAAGCTTGGGTTGTATGAATGGCTTGTAATGCCATTTGGGTTGACTAATGCTCCAATCACTTTCTTAAGGTTGATGAACCATGTTCTCAAGCCTTTCATCAATAATTTTATGGTGGTTTATTTTCATGTAATAATTGCATACAATAAGACTATTGAAGAGCATATGATCTATTTAAAACAAGTGTTTGCTGTTATGCTACAAAAGAGGTTCTTTGCTAATCTTAAGAGGTGCTTTTTTGTTGTTGAAAATATCATCTTCTTGGGTTTTGTGGTTAATGAAAATGGTATAGAGGTTGATGAAAAGAAGGTAAAATACATCAAATCTTGGATGACTTCATCCATTGAAAGCGAGGTAAGAAATTTTCATGGTTTAGCCAGCTTTTACTGGTGATTTATGAAGAATTTTAGTTCACTTTCTGCTCATTCATCTGAATTGATCAAACATGACATTCCCTTTTTATGGCGTGATGAACAAGAGAAGTCCTTTCAAGCCTTGAAATCCATTTTGAGTTCCTCACCCTTACTTTAGCAATCCAATTTTGACAAAACTTTTGAGATTTAATGTGATACTTTGGATGTTGGTATAAGTGGTGTATTAATGCAAGAATGGAGGCCATTAGCTTAATTTTTTGTGAAAATCTTAAGGGAGCTACTCTTAGGTACTTAACTTATGACAAAGAGTTGTTTGCAATTGTGCGGGTATTGTCTCATTTGCAACACCACTTTTGTCATAAGGAGTTTATAATAAGGACTAATCATCAGTCGTTGAAACACCTTAAGGGATAGACTAAGATTAATAAGTTGCATGCTGAATAGCTAAGTTTATTAAGATCTTTTCATATATGATCAACTACAAGCAAGGCAAGGAAAATATGGTAGTAGATACTCTATCAATAACGTATGAGTTAGTCAATGCTTTAGATTCTAAGATGATGGGATTTGAAAGCTTAAAGTAATTCTATTCTATGGATCCAATTTCAAAGAGGCTTTTGAAATACTAAATCAAGGGAAGCAAGTTGATAGGTTTCAATTGGTTTATGGTTTATTGTTCAAGGATGGGTAGGTTTGTGTACCCATGAGTTCATAGAGAGAGTGGTTTGTGGGTGTTTTTATAGGGAAATTTATGGTACACAAGAAACTTTACATTCTCATGGTATTAGACCAAGATAAAGCATGATATGGAGAAGATTTATGGACAATACCTAGATTATAAATAAGCCAAATCCATGACTCGGCATCAAGGTAAGTATACTCCTCTTCCTATTCCTAGTGATCCATAGATGGACATTTTTATGGATTTTATGAAGCCTTCCTAGGAATATGCGAGGACATGATAGAATATTTGTGGTAGTGTATAAATTTTCCAAAATGACTCATTTCATCCCATCTCATAAGTGTGATGATGCATACCATGTTACATTTTGTTTGTCATTAATGTTCTTAATTGGATTGAGTCCCTCAAACTATTGGGAGTGATAGGGATTCAAAATTTCTCAATCATTTTTGGAAAAGCCTATGGAGTACACTTGGTATAAAGATTATTTGTTGTACTTATTTCCACCCCCAAATGGATGGGAAAACCAAAGTAGTCAACTAGATTTTTGTAATCATGCTTCAGTGTATGATTAAGGGAACCCCAAATTCTTAGAAAGTCCGTTTACCTTTGATTAAGTTTGCATATAATTAGTATATTCACTCTTTTATTGGAATATGCCCATCATGTCGTGGATTTAATTTTTTTTTCCATTAACCATGACTCCTTTGTCTATCCATATTTTTGTGCATTTAGATTCCAAGTAATGAGCAAGGGAGATGGTGAAATTTCATTCAAAGGTCAAAGAGGTCATTGACAAGAACAATTCAAAGGTGGCCAATCGAAAGAATTGGGGGAGAAAAAAAGTGATCTTCAGTTCGTATGATTGGATACATGTCCACTTCTGCAAGAAAAGGTTCCCATAGGTCCAAAAGGGGAATCCAAGTCCAAAGGGATATGGTCCTTTCAAAGTGCTCAAGAAAATCAATAATAATGACTACATGATTGACTTAGCAAGTGAGTATAATGTTCATAATGCTTTTAATGTTAGTAATCTATATCAGGTGAGACTTTGGATTCAAGGATAAATTATTTTCAAGAAGGGAAGGATGATACTAGCATTGATGGCATGAATTGCCCTTCAAGACTATTTACCCATTGTTAAGGAAAAGAGGTCCAAGACCTACAAGCAATGTTCGTGAGGAAGAAAGCTTAGGAGGAGTATAAAGGATGCAAAAGGAATATATACAATGTGTAGAAGATAAATCAATATGAAGAAGAGGAGGAGAAAGATTCATTTGTGCAAGTGGCAGCTTCTTAAATTCAAGAATCCAGAAGAATAGAACTAAACAAGGCCATTGCCTCATTATGGGAAATATTGTAAAAAATCAATATCTTCTTATTTCCTTTAGTATAAATAGGATTTCATTTATTTTGGCATGTTAGATTTTGATTAATATTGAACTTGTAAAATTGTAGTTTCTCTTAGCAAATTCCCTTAAGGAATATAGTGAGTAATTAGTGGGTACTTTGTCGTTGAATCTTCATATTGTTGTGAACTTATTTAGCTTGATTAATCAAAGATTTTTAATTTTGGATTCTAGTTTCGTTTGATTTTTCAAGATAGGGATTGCGTTTGAGTTGTTAAAATCAATTGGGAGGTGAGGAATTTAGCCCCTTGTTGCCTATAATTTCAATAGCTTAGGTATTAACCCACATATCCCCTTTCTTTGTTTTATTTTTTTCTTGGTGTTCATCTCTAATTCTTATAATTTTCTCTTTCATCACATTGTAGTAGATTTCTCACATGATCAGAATAATTAAAAAGGAAAGGTTCATTCCTAATTTGAGTTATGTCATCACTTAAAACATTGGCCTCATAAAATTATGGTAAAATTTTAGTTTTATTTTCAACAAATAGATCATCAACAAGGTCATACTTATACAAACTCAGAAAATATTGAATTAATTTTAATACTTAAGGTGAGTATTCCTCTTAATCTTCAAAGATTACATGGTGCATTGATCGGAGGTAGATTTATGAACCTTAGTATTGTTATCCGGGATTATTTAGCCCTGTTTGAGAACTTATTGTGTGTTTAATGCGTGAATATTTCAATAAATGAGCATATAAGTGTAAACATACTTGATTTCAATGTTTAAAGTGTATTTCAAACAATATTGGATTCAAATTGGTCACTTAGAGTTTAAACGAGAAAACAAGTGTTGCTAGCTTGAGCTATGTATTGTTCTAGTTGATCTCGAGGGATTGTAGTGTGTTTACTGAGTTCCTAACGATATTATTTTTTAATTATGTGTATAGTAACTTGTTTGTAGTGTTTAAGTTACATTTGAAACAAGCCAAGAGTCAAAACCAAGTTAAAGATTAAAAAGGGCAAAACTAGTATTCTTAGCTTAAGTTTCTAGTTCACTCTCTTGGATATTATGTTATTTTGAGATCTAATTCGTGGTGTTAGATGCTATAGGATTCTTGCTGATTTTATAATTATGATATATGGATGATAAAAAATCTGTAAATCAAGTGGAAACAATATCTCAAGGCTTGAAATGGATGGACAAAATCACGGGACAAGACTTGATGTAAAAATGGATGATTTAAGGTCAATAGCGCGTCGCGGAGCTTAGACACTTCAATGGGGTATATTACACTCCTTGAGAGCTTCCAAGAGGACAAAAAATAGTTTGTCTCTATATTAGGTCGTGTTTCACACCCTAGGTACCTCAATAGAGGGCACGACCGGACCCTAGCTCAAAATCGATAGATTTGACCTCCTATAAATAGGACACTTAAACATAATGCAAAACACCTTGGACTACCTTGAAATTTTTATGGAGTATGTATAACACTTCATATGGTTTTTATTCCTTTTGCTTTAGTTTGTGTATAGATTTTATCATGTATTCATCTATCTTGCTTACGGTTATGTCCATGAGCGGCTAAAAGCCCCCTTTTCGATGTTAAAGCCAAGAAGATATTACTATTTCGATGAATTTATTTGTTTTTTATTATTTATCATATTTGGTAGTTTATTCATCATTTTTTTCACTATGTTAAGCATTAACGACTCTTATAATACATCCATTGTCATCTTGTGAGCCCAGAAGTAGAGCCAAGAGGATAGAACGTGGGGAAAATAGAGTAGGATTATAAATTCTACAGAATGAAGTTATAATTTGTACTTAGGATAGTAATATACCTAAGTGACCTATTTGGTTCAATTACTGGATGAAATATGAATTTCTTTAACTTATCTCTCACATTCCCGCACAATGATGTATTTGTGGGTCTAAGTTAGATAGGTGACTAGAGGCTCGAAAGACCATAGTCATAATATCAACCCCGTGAATCAAAAATCAATATACATAACATAACCAATGAAGTTTAATAGAATAGTATGATTTTTTGTAGAGCCTAAACCCTAGGTTTCTCTCCATTGATTGTCCAAGCACTTTACTTTTCCGCATTGCTTACGATTATGATTAGTTGTAACTCTCAAACTCTTTTGGTTACTTTTACACAAACTTAATCTTAATAGCGAACTAGAATTGGATAGTTTTCGACACGTCTCTAAGGGATCGATAATTGGCTTTTATAATTCCACTTTACTACTTGTTGAGACCACATGCACTTGAGTGTGTGCTTGGATGCAATAATTTTTGGTCCCCTTAATGGGGACTTATAATTTGGCAACTGCTGTAGTTTTAGTTTTACTTTATGGATTTCTTTGGTGCTTTTCACTTGGTCTTGGTTCTGACTTTGTAGTAAACAAGTTAATAGATAATTAAGATGGCAAGGGATATAGAGTTGGTTGAACCCAACCCTGAGCCCGAACAATGGTTACACCAAAGGAGGAGAGAAATAGTCCTTCTCTAATGTATCCTACAAATCAATGAAAAACAAGATATTCCTGCTCCTATGGATGAGGACCCACCATCCCGCAGGACAGTTCAAGAAGTGGCAATCCTACTTGAGATAAATTTGACCTCCCTTATTCAAAAACCAATTACTGGAGGTAGATTCGAGCTGAAGCAAGATATGGTGCAACTCTTGCATAGTAGTGGAATATTCACTGGTTTATCACACAAAGATCCATAGGTCCACTTGTATAACCTTTTGGAGATAAGTGATATATTCATCCCTATGGGTGTTTTGACTAATTATGTGAGGCTAACACTCTTCCCTATTTTACTGTTAGGGGAAGCAAAGAATTGGTTGAAAGTTGAGCTAGAAAATTCAATCAAAACTTGGGATGACTTAGCGTAGAAGTTCCCCATCCTCTTCTTTCCATCTAGCAAGACTGCGAGACCTCGCAATGAGACTTTAAGCTTAAAACAGAGACCAGATGAGAACCTTTATCATGCTTAGGAGAGATTCAAGCCTCTTATTTGAGATTGTCCATATTATTAGCTATCTAATAAGGTATTATCTCACACCTTTGTTGAAGCCCTTGGCCATAACACAAAAATTTTGCTAGATTCAGCTTCAAGTGGTCAAGCTCTGGAAAAGACTTATGATGAGCTATACACCTTGTTGAAGCGGATTGCACAAGAAAATCTAGATTGGTATTGTGATGCCTCAAGAAGCTCAATTAAGAAGGTTGTAGGCATGATTAAAGTTGACAGTGTTACAGCCCTAACCACCCAACTATCAACTCTGTAGAACCAAATGATAACACAACTCAGCAAGTTAGGTATGCAGCAATCTCAAGCTCAGGTGAATGTAGTGCAATCGACTCTGGGCATAGTGTGTGGTTTATGGCAATAGTGGCCACTCTATAGATATGTGTGGTGCAAATCCTAAGTCAGTCAATTTTATGGGTAATGCTCAAAGGGAAAATTATAGTAATGCCTACAACCAAAAGTAGCAAACTCAGGCACCAAATTATTCATGGAACAATAATTAGAAAATCCAGCAACAACAAGACACATAGGCCAGTAACATAGAGGACATGTTAAAGAATATCATGACCAACCAAGAATAGATAGCTACTGAACTCAAAAATCAGCAAGTACTTCAGAAGTAGTTGGAGCATTAGTTGGGGCACATGCAACAGGCATAAAATACCAGGACTCAAGGTGTTTTCCCAAGTGACACCGAACCACCTAAACCAATAATGACAATCACTTTAAAGGGTGGTAAAGAGTTTATTGATAGACCTTCAAATACAAATAAGGAGGTAGATTAAGATTTAATTCCTCCCAATTGCAGAGAAAGTTGCTAATTATTTAGGGTAGTCTAATTACCTGGAAAAAAAACTGCTGAAAAGGTTAAGGTGTATCCACCACCTCTATTTTCAAAGAGACTAAGAAAATCACAAAAGGATGTATGCTTCAAGAAGTTCTTTTACACATTCAGAGAGTTTCACATTAACCTTCCTCTTTTAGATGTTTTGCAGGGAATGCCCAAGTATGCTAAGTACATTAAGGATGTAGTGACTAATGGAGTTAAGATGTACGATGTTGAGATAGTAGCACTTATTGAAGAGTCTAGCTCTGTGGTGATGCAGAAGATGCCTAAAAAGCTTAAGGACCCTGGGAAGTTCAATCTCCCTATTTAGATAGGTAACAACAAAGTGGTCCATGCACTAAGTGATGTGGGGGCAGGTATCAATTTGATGCCCCTATCAATGCTCAACAGCTTGGGTTAGGGAAAGTTAAAACCATGCTCTATGCTACTCCTAATGGCAGATCAGACTATGGTCCATCCCGAAGGAATTATTGAGAACATTCTCATTAAGGTTGGTAAGTTTATTATTCCTGCTGATTTTATTATTTTGGATTATAAGGTAAATGATAGGGTGTCAATTATATTGGGACATCCATTCTTGGTGATGGGAGGAGATTTGATAGATGTGAGAGAGGACATACTCAAAATGAGGTTGGATGATGAAAAGGTTTCCATCAAGGTATACCAACCAGTCAACATACTATCCCAGTATAAAGATTTATGGATAATTATAGTGATGGACGTTGATGAGTGTGGGGTGGTGGAGCCCAATCCACCTAAGACCTCTTTGTACTTTCTCATATAGCTGCCCAAGCCACCAATACCTAAGCCCAAAGTGATGCTGATTGATGATCCCGAAAAGGCTATTGTTAAGAAAGTTGTTGACCCTGAGAATTCACACTCAAAAGGTCAGAAACAAATAAGAAGTTGATCTCCAAGTAGGAGGAAGACAATAAAACAAAATAATTTAGTGTGATGTTGGGTCGTGTTACAACACTAAACAAGGAGCTACTTGGGAGGCAACCCAAGTTAAGGTAGGTTTTTATTTTCAGTATTTTTAGTTTTTACTTTACAAAGTTTTTGTTTTTACTAAGTCACAGGTTGATAGGATCTTTGAGTATTGGAAACCTAAGCTAAAGAGCATGGCAATGATTAAGTATAGAGCCCCAGAACCTTTTGCTTTATAAAGCTGCTACTAGCTAGTCCTAAAGGACTCCAAGAGTATTTCTATCTCTACTTCTAAGTATACTTTAGAGATAGTAGATTTTTTAGTGTGGTGTGAGGAAATTCCTATGGTATGTTTTTTCTTTTTTTTTAGGAGTAATTTTAATTTTTTTTATTTTAGGTAAGTGAGATATTCTTGTTGGTGCTATGTGTGATTACATGATGCAAGTGTTTTGGTTGTAAAATCATGTTGACTATGTGAATGACTACTTTTGAGACTCTTAGGCTCTTGATTATGACTCTTGTACACTATTGTCTCAATGTTGAATTCATACTATTGTTTGGTTGAGTATCAATGATGATCCTACTTGAGTTGAGCATGTGTCATGTGTGATGTAAGGTTGTTGTGTATTCCTTTTTGCAAATGATGTCTAGAACTTTCCTAGTGTAGGTGCAAAGCGAAATAAAGAGTGTGGAATTAGGAGATGATAAAGGCATTTCTTTGATAGACATGTTTCATACCCCTTTTTGACCCATCATTGTGTATGATCCTAGTTAGCCCCATTAATCCTTTAGCTTATTTTCTTTTGTATCCTTATATGTATCATAATTTTCTTCTTTGATGGACCTTAATTTGATCCAAAGATTCTAAGAGCTTTAGAAAAAACTTAAGAAAGTCAAGGAGTTTGAAAAATAAGAGAAGAAAAGGTGAAATTAAAGCCCTAAAGTAATAGTTATTGGTGTGTACAATTGATGTGTTGTGGTGGGAGTGAAAGAACTTTTGTGCAAAAGAATTTAATCATAAATTAACAGACAATACTACCTTTCATATTGTATGTGAATGAGCTTAACACGATGGGGCAAAACAAAAGATGTGTGTAGAGGTAGATGAGGTGAAAAATTAGTTGTTAGAAGTGAATTAAATGAAAAGTATGATTTATTAAAGCGCTTAAGGAAGATAGTCACTATTATTAGCCAGATAATTTCTACCCGTCCCTTAGCCTAGATTACAACCCTTAAAACCCTATTTGGACCTAAATCTTAAAATTCTAATATTAGTACAGTACTACACTAAGGTCAAGACTATGGTTCATTTTGTGTAACTTGTGAATTCTTTATGAGAGTGAGCATAATTTGATTCTTGTACCCAACTTGGAATAAATTGCATTTATGTGAGTGATTATGGGTAACTCTATTGTTGTGAGGGCACATGTTTGATTAGTTTTGGTGATTTTTATGATCTCTTTGATTGAGAAATTTATATGAGTTTGCCAACTTGGTGAATCAATTCTTGAGACTAGGATGTTTTGGAGTAGTGTTCTTTATCTTTCAATTGTGTGCATAACATGCTTAGTATGGAAACTTGCATTCTGTGTAGTCATTGTAGTACTATCTTGAGTGTCTTGCTTGTAGTAGAACTATGGAATCTTATATGATTATGATGCTTAGATTAAAGAGTTGTTCGAGGACGAACAAGGCTTTTAAGTGCTGGGTGGTGATCTGAGGTGGATTTTATACACCTCAGTATTGTTATCCTGGCTTATTTAGCCTTGTTTTAAAGAATTCTTGTGTGATTAATGAGTGAATATTTACATAATGATAATATAAGTATAAAATTACTTGATTTAAATTTTTAATATGTATTTCAAACAAGTTTGGATTCAAATTGCTCACTTAGAGTTTAAATGAGAAAACTAGTCTTACTAGCGTGAGCTATGTGTTGTTCTAGTTGATATCGAGGAATTCTAATGTGTGTAATGATTTACTACTGATGTGATTGTTTAATTATGTGTGTAATAACTTGTTTATAGTGTTTAAGGTTCAATTGAAACAAGCCAAGATTCAAAACAACGTTAAAGATCAAAAGGGGCAAAACTAGTATTCTTAGCTTAAGTTTCTAGTTCACCGTCTTGGATATTGTATTGTTTTGAGTTCTAATTTGTGATGTTTGATTCTATATTATGATTGGTGAGTTGATTATTATGGTATATGGATGATTAAAAAATCTTTAAATTAAGTGGAAACAATATCAGAAGGCTTTGAATGGATGGACAAAAGCATGGGACAAGACTTGACTTAAAAAATGGATGATTTGAGGTCACTAGCGTGTCGTGGATATTAGAAACTGCTATGGGGTGTTTAAAATGACTTGGGATCCTCCTAAGGTACAAAGTAAACTATTTCTCCTGGATTAGGGTACGTAAAACACCCTAGGTATCTCAATAGAGGCCACGATGCAGACCCTAGCTCAAAATTGGCAGATTTGACATCCTATAAATAGGACACTTAAACATAATGCTAAACACTTTGGAAGACCTTGAAACTTTTATGGTGGATTTATAACACTTCAAATAGGATTTTTATTCCTTTAATTTAGTTTTTTATGAATTTTAACATGTATTTATCTATTGTTATTACAGTTATGTCCATGAGTGGCTAAAAGCCCCCTTTTCGGGGTTAAGGCCAAGAACATGATTACTATTGCTATGAATTGATTTTATTTTCATTATTTATCATACTTGGTTGTTTATTTATCCTTATTATTACTATATTAAGGATTTTCAAACCTTAGAATACATCCATTATCATCTTGTGAGTCCGGAAGGAGGAGCAAGAGGATAGAATGTCAGTAACTAAAGCAAGATTATAATCTTCTACAGAATGAAGTTATAATTTGAATTTAGGATAGGAATATACGTAAGTGACCTATTTGGTTCACTTATTGGATGAAATATGAATGTGTTTTAACTTAGCTCTCACATCTCCTCTCAACGATGTAGTTGTGGGTCTAAGTTAGATAGATGACTAGAGGCTCGGAAGACCATAGTCATAATATCAACCCCGTGAATCTATAACCATGATAAGTAACATAACCAATGAAGTTTAATAGGATAGTGTGATTGTTCTTAGAGACTTAAACCTAGGTTTCTCTCTTTTGACTGTCCAACCACTTTACTTTTCCCGCATTGCTTATGGTAATGTTTAGTTGTTACTCTCAAACTCTTTTAGTTACTTTTAAACCCACTTATCCTTAATAGTGGACTAGAATTGGATAGTTGTCGACACAAGTCTCTGAGAGATTGATACTTGGATTTTATAAGGCCACTTCACTACTTGGTGAGACCACGTACACTTGCGTGTGCGCATGGGCACAACATGAATTATATAGCAAACTGAAAATTTTTGCGTCTAACTTCCATTGGATAAATAGTTTTGTATTTAAGAGGTTCTTGAGAAAATAAATATAGTGATTTTAGTTTTGAAATTTTGGACATAATATGAGAATATGTAAAGGATAGATTTATGAGAACTTAGAATAAGGATGCAAATTTGTACAAAGTGTACTACTATAGTGTGTGGGTGTGTATATATACGTACCATGCTTTTTGCTTTTAGCTAGCATTATGTGCACTTTATTTTGGTTGCTGAGGAAAGAGGAATTAGATGGACCCACTTAAAGTAATAATAGGTGTAAAATGGTCACTTTGGCTTTTCCTAATTGACGAGGTAAATAGATAAAGATATTTTAGGACTTTCCAGCAAACCTCAGCAACACAGGAACTTTGGTTCCTCTTTGCTCTTCATCCAAACATCAATAAAATTTAGGAATATTAGAGTTTCAAATATACTTGCAAAGGAGGGATATGCTACGATTCTAAATTACTATAAAATTACTTGTATTGTTCAAGAATTTTGAAGAATTCTTAAGAGCTCAAACTGGATTAATTTCTAAAAGGTAATTTCATTATTTCGTACTCGAATTTTATTATGGAATACATTTTTAAGCCATAGTATATGGTGGTAATCACCTCTTGAATTGGACTAGTTCCTAAAATGGGTATTGTTAAATTGGGATTCTAGAAACGAGGAAAAATATGAAATTGTTATAAAAGTGAAGGTTTGGGATTATTGATATTGATGTGTTATTGATGAACATATGTATTATTTTGTAGTTAATTTGTTTCCTATCGAATAGTGAAATTTAGTGGATACCGATGTAAGGTGATGCTTCCGCAAGTTGAGTTAGTGGAGACTTGTGGTACCACCATTAGCTAGGAATGCTCCAAAGGTACATAAAGTTAACCCTCCTTCATCATAAGGCATGGTCTACGACCACTTATCTCTCCTGAAAGGATCGATATAGTCCACTTGATATATGTGAACAAAATTTTCACTTTCTTTACATCATCAAACATATGATTATATGCCTAAGTGGCTACAGTATCCATACGACCTTTCCATTTGAAATTACTTGTCCTGTCCCTTCATACGTCTGGAGGCATAGTATTCATATTACTCGTGTTTCAAGTAACTATAGAGTTATACATCATTGTATTCTTGTTCATAAGAAATTTTAGAATTTATATGTTATATCTGTCATATGCTATATATTAGAACAAATGGTCATACTATATTTGCACTAGTTACAGTTATAAAAGACGAATTTAGTAGCATGACAACAACAGAAGAAGAACAAAATGAAGAGAAAGATACAAATAGGAATTTAATGTTAAAATTAGCAATATGTAATATGTGCTACATAGGTGAATATACTTGCGCATTTAAAGAATATTATTATAAAGGAGCATACAATACAGAAGAAAGTAAACAAATAAGAAAATTATATTTTAGTAAATTACCTGAACTATTTAGTTCAAAAATAATAAAAAGTTGGGATGAAACAAAAATGGTAAATACTCTAGGAGCAAGAATAAAATTTTTACAACAATGGTATAAAAACCTATGTGAAAAATATAGAGAAGAAATAAAAATGGAAAAAACATTAATAAGAAATGTAGCATGTTCCAAAGATAAAATGGCACCTCAATTTGGATGCGAAGAAAGATATCATGAGAAAAGAAAAAGGCATAAGAAATATAAGAAATACAAAAAATCAAAATATAAGTATAAAAAACCAAGAAAAAGATATTATGTAAAAAATTATAAACATAAAAGACCATATAGGAAAAAGAAATCTATAAAGGAATGTACTTGTTATAATTGCAGAAAATTAGGACATTTAGCTAGAGATTGTAAATTACCAAAAACTCAAAAAATAAACAAATATCAGAAATAAAAATAGAAAATACAGAATCTATCTGCATATATTCTGTATTTTCTATTTTTATTT
>NC_061117.1:120250409-120261348 GCF_002878395.1 Capsicum annuum
AAAAAGATATTATGTAAAAAATTATAAACATAAAAGACCATATAGGAAAAAGAAATCTATAAAGGAATGTACTTGTTATAATTGCAGAAAATTAGGACATTTAGCTAGAGATTGTAAATTACCAAAAACTCAAAAAATAAACAAATATCAGAAATAAAAATAGAAAATACAGAATATATGCAGATAGATTATATAGATTACGAATTAGAAAGTGAAGACAATATATATGAAATTTTAGAGAATGAAACAGATAATGAAATAGAAAATGATGAAATAGATAGTAAATTAGACGAATTAAATGACTGAAGAAGATGTACAAATAAACCAAAAGATTGAATAAATATAAAAATAATAACAAAAGAAGAATATTTAAATGACGAAGGAACAGATCAAAAAATAATATTTGATAACAATGTATTTGATGAAATAAAAGGAAAAGAGTTAGACTTAAGTGTAGAAAAAATATTTAAAATACCAACAATAAAAAATATATTTACTAGGAAAAAGGAAGAATATTACGTAGTAAGCCAAAAGGAACATGTAATAGACTGCAGCTATGCAAAAGGAAAAACTAGTATACCACTAGTAACAAAAAGGTTAATTAATAAACAAATAAACGATATAAAAAGTAGAGGAGACCCAATAAAATATGTACAGCTTGGAGGTACAGAAATATTAATAAAAGCATGTTTTAGAAAAGAAATAGATACACCAATAGAATTATATTTAGCAGATGATAGGATTATAAGACCTATAGAAAAAAGTATAATAATAGAGATTAAAGGAAATTTAATATACCAAAAATTTAAATTTATAATAAGTGCAAATTATTCAGTAGCAATAATAGATAAAAATATAGATAAATCATTAGTATTATATTTTAAAATATCAGGAATAGAACTAACCCCAGGAAATAAAATATTTACAGCAAGATGTAAAAATCTATATTAACAACAAAACATAAAATAACGGAAAAAAATAAAATTAATAAAATACAAAGTCCTTTTGAACAATTCGTAAAAACAATTGATAATAATGATTATAGTTACAGAAATATAGACATAGAAGAAGATCTAGAAATAATAAATGATAGAATAAGTACAACAAAAAGAATAGCTTATGAAAAACCAGAATCATCAGGCTTATAAAAAAGAACAAGTTATGAAACAAGTTCAGCGAATAATTTAAACCAATATAATATAACAGGAAAGGTAAATGAAAAAAGAATATTTAATACTCTTAAATACAGGACAAGAAGAAAATTATATAGCAAAATATCTAGTAAGAAATGATGAAATAAAAACTGACAATAATATATTCCCAGATCTACCAAGAAGTTTAATAAATACTAAAAATATAGCAAAAAAAGAAATAATAATAGGAATTAGAAAAATAAAAATAGAATTTGAAGTAAAAGAAGAAATGCAAAAAACAGACATAATATTAGGAATAAAATGGCTAGAACAAGTAAAACCATATAATATAGAACATACACAATTAACCATAACATATAACAGAGAGAAATTATTCTTAAGAAGAGCTTTAACATGAAATGAAAATATATGTATTAATGAAGATAGTAGTAGAAGGATATTACAGTAGATATTATACGCCTATGATAGATACAGGAGCAGAAGCTAATTTATGTAGATATAATTGTTTACCAGAAAGTAAATGGGATAAATTAAAAACACCAATAATAGTTAAAGGATTTAATAACAAAGGAAGTTTAATTACTTATAAAGCTAAGAATGTAAAAACACAAGTATGGGATAAAATATTAACAATAGAAGAAATCTATAATTATGAGCTAACATCAAAAGATATACTTTTAGGAATGCCATTTTTAAATAAATTATACCCACATATAATAACTAGAACAGATTGGTGGTTTACAACACCATGTAAACAGAAAGTAAGAGCAAAAAGAGTTATTAATAAAATAAGAAAGAAAACTGATTTGATAAAAGGAAGTAAAAAAATTGCACAAAAATTAGAAAATATAAAAAAATACCGAAGATACAATAGAACTGGTCGTATTTTTGATAAATAAAAAGGAAATAACTATATTTTCAATAAATAAGATAGGAATAGTTAAGAAAAAATTAGAACAATTATATAGTGAAGATCCATTAAAAGGATGGAAAAAACATAAAACCACTATAAAAATTGAATTAATAGATAAAAATAGCATAATAACCCAGAAACCATTAACATATAATTTTGATGATTTAAAAGAATTTAAAATGCATATAGAAGAATTATTAGAAAAATAATATATACAAAAAAGTAATAGTAAACATAATAGCCCAGTATTTATAGTAAATAAACATAGTGAACAAAAAAGAGGAAAAAGTAGGATGGTTATTGATTATAGAAATTTAAATGCAAAAATAATGACTTATAATTACCCAATACCAAATAAGATATTAAAAATAAGACAAATACAAGGATATAATTATTTTAGTAAATTTGATTGTAAATCAGGATTTTACCATTTAAAATTAGAAGAAGAATCTAAGGAATTAACCGCATTTACGGTACCATACAGATTTTATGAATGGAATGTACTACCATTTGGATATAAAAATGCACCAGGTAGATATCAACATTTTATGGATAGTTATTTTAAACAACTACCTAATTGTATAGTATACATAGATGATATACTATTATATACAAAGACCAAAGAAGAACATTTAAAATTATTAGAACAATTTACGAATATAATAGAAAAATCGGGAATAAGTTTAAGTGAAAAGAAAGCTGAAATTATGAAAAATCAGATAGAATTTTTAGGAATACAAATAGATAAAAGTGGAGTAAAAATGCAACAACATATAGTACAAAAAATAATAAATTCAAAAGAAGAATTAGATTCAAAAAAGAAATTACAATCATTTTTAGGATTAGTAAACCAAGTAAGAGAATATATACCAAAATTAGCAGAAAATCTAAAGCCCTTACAGAAAAAATTTAAAAAGGTTGTAGAATATAATTATAACGAAGAAGATAAAAAACAAGTTCAGAAAATAAAAATACTTTGTAAAGAATTACCAAAATTATAATTTCCAGATGAAAATAGAAAATTTATATATATAGTAGAAGCAGATGCTAGTGAATGTAGTTATGGAGGAATACTTAAATATAGATATGAAGAAGAAAAATTAGAACACCATTGTAGATACTACTCAGGTACGTTTAATGAAACAGAAATAAAATGGGAAATAGATAGAAAAGAATTATGCTCATTATATAAATGTTTATTAGCATTTGAGCCATATATTGTATATAACAAGTTTATTGTACTAACAGATAATACACAGGTACGTTGGTGGCTAACAAAGAAAATACAAAATTCAGTTACAACAAAAGAAATTCGGAGACTAGTCTTGAATACATTAAATTTTACATTTACAATTGAAGTAATTAGTACTAACAAAAATGTTATTGCAGATTACATATCAAGACAAAGTTACACAGACTGATATAATAAAAGACAATGCTTTAGAAAAGATACTCAAAACCCTAACTACGCTTTCAATGAAAGTGGACAGTTGGGTAATGAAATAGAAAAGCTAAAGACTAATGAAGTTAAACTGAAGTCTAAAGCTGCAAATCAGCTAACTCAGCAGTGTGCAGAGCTATATCGATCGGAAGACATTAAAATTCCAAATCTAGAAGGATACGTTGGGCCACTCCATAAAATCCATAACGTTTATCAATCTACAATTGCAGGTACAAGCAAAGGAGTTAGTAGACAAAGATATCAGAACATGAATATGAATAAGATATTTGAGAAACCATTTATACCAAAAACACAAAAGGACCCCTTGTTCATACCCCAAAAAATTACCAAATACCGAGATAGTCTGAACCAAGATAAAAAAGTTTACAACTATACAGCCCAAAAATACATAAAAAATATCTACAGAGTACAAACTTTCCTAAACCTTAACCCCAGAGCTACAGATATCAAAGAACCAAACACAAACTATATAACCCAAAAATTACCAGGTTACAACAAGCTAATTGCACTACCTAAAACCAACCCAAGCTTAATAAAAACTTGTTTTGACTATGGATTATTAAATACCATATATACCTAAGATGGAGAAGAACTAAAAGCTATGGAAGAATTACATAAAATATTCACCACCTATAAAAGAATAACCAAAGGAAATCTATTTTATATAAAGTGTTATACTGCACCAGCAGAGATATTATACGACGAAATAAAACCAGTTATACAAGTTGTAAAAATAGGATTAACTAGAGATATGATTATATCGGAATATATTGTGCAGCAGCCAGAGATACCCAGAATTGAGATACCTGATTTATACGTAAATAAACGACTCATTGGACTAGCTACAATTATTCAAGAATTAGCAAATAATTATACCAATGGAAACCCAATATGGAGCTATTATTCAAGACACCATCAGATGATTTATTCAAATTCAAAAGAACTACGACAAGCAGATATGGAAGATGTAAGACAATGGATAATGACATTACCTAACCCAGAAAAATAATCTACTGCAAGAGCAATTAAGAGAGGATTTATTTTAGAAGGATTATTGACAAGATATTGCAAGATAATTAGACACAAATATCCAGACTATCAATGTTCGAGATGTAATGGAGAAGATAATATTATCCCAGAAGTCTGCCTAGAATAAAAGAATCAAGAAGATAAGCATGCCAGCTGGAAAGAAGATAAAAAAAATCAACAGATACGACAAAAAGATAAAAAGAAGACGGAGCAAAAATAGAAAAAGACAAAGCATTAAAGGAAGAAAACGACATATGGAGAAAAGAAAAAGCTAACTTTGAAGTATGAAATATATGAATCATGTAAATAGCTTTACTATAGCCTTTTTGACTTTTTCTTGTTTCATTTATTAGCTTTTACCATTATTGGCTTTTTTAGGACAAATGTATAGAGGAAACGTGTAAAGACATATTAGGATAGCCTTTTTTCTTTTGTAACATTAGAACCATGTAAATTATTCATTCTCTCATTATAAATAGAGGCATAGAAGGCAGCAGAGAAAGCAAGCCTTTATGTGTTGAAGCAAAAACTCTCTCTTGTCCACAAATATTTTGCTTAGTTATTAAAAAATAGGTATATTTCAATAGAAAAATCTATGGAGGAACAAAGCTTAGAAATATCAAACCTACCCGAATAGGTATATTTATTTATGATTATGAATAGCTAAATTCATAATTCCCAACAATCATGGTATGATAAAATAAATTCATGTTAGTTACTTTATAGTAGAATTATTCGAAGAATAATATGTTAAGAAGTTTATTAGCAAAGTGGAAAAGGAGAAAAATCCCTAAGAACTATGCCATCCTAGAGGTGAAACCAATAAGGCAAGAAGCCGTGGTGGGGAGCAACCAGGGTAGAGGCACTGTTTAAGGGAAAAATATCCAGATTACCATGCTAATAGTGCCCGAAGAACATGTTATTTAAGAATAATCTAGTATATAGTAATCTAAGATGACCATATTTTATTATGTACATGATTGAAAAGAATATTTTGAAAATAGCAATTTTATGAAAATGAATAATTATTTATCTGATGTAATGGTAGATAAATTTAAAATACTTATTTTGTATGTGATTAAGGATATAGGAATAATAGATATAAGAAAAAACATATTAGAAAAAATATTCGGTAAAGATTATATAGCTAGAATAAATTATATACCACACTTACCTAATTACTCTTATAAATACTTACGTACACATCAACTATGATAAATCACATATATCTAGAATTTTGGAAAAAAGATATGAAAAATATGCAATTAGTAGAAAAACAAATGAAAACAAATTTAGACAAATACATGGAAACTAAAGATATAAAATATATAGAATTCCTTAATGAAAATATGCAAGAACTACTTAGACTAAAACAAACAAATAGAAAATATTGTGAAAAAGCTTTTAATCTAACTTAAATGATAGATGATATTAAAATACTTGTTTTATATATACTTAGAGATATAGAAATTATAGACATAAAGAAAATAATATGGGAAAAATTACAAGATTATGAAGAGGAAAAATTATTAAACAGTATAGAAAACTTACACATATATTATGAACATCAATATTACTTAGATTCAGATGGATATAATTTAGAATAAATAAATATTAGAGAATATAAAAAAAAAAAATAGAGAAAGGCAAAATTGGATATATGAAGAAGTTAATTACAGAAATCAATTTGAAATAGAAAAAAGACAACTAAAAGAAAAATTACTTAAAATAAAATTAACCTTAGAAAAAGAAAATACAGATAATAATTTATTTAATACATATGAAAAATTATTTAATACAGATGGAAAATTACCTATGCATGAACAACAAATACTAGTTAATCAGATAAAGAACATAAACCTACGCATTGAATATAGCAAAGTTAGAATAAAATACTACACAGAAATTGCTAAAATTTCAATAGGATAAAATAATAAACTACACAAATTAATGAATACATCTTATGAAAAGAATAAATCATTAAAAGATATCGAAACTAAACTATATAGTTTATACCTAGAATACAAAAGATTACATAGTACTAACGAAGATCCTAAAATATTAGATAATTTAATTACGATAATATCTAATTTAGAATATGAATTAATAAAACATCTTAAGTCAAGAGGATAAAAATGAAAATTAAACCAACCAATAATATACACGAAATAATTTACTTAAAAATAAATACTTGTTACTTAATAAGTATTTATCATCTAGTAAAGTTACCATGCCTAATCCGCACCCCCTACAATTGGATTAGCCTATCTAATTACCTTAATATCTAGTATTGAAGCAAAATTAATAATCCTTTCTACGCAAACAAACGACTAGGTTTTGCTTGACCCACATGTGCAACATAATTTTGTGCACAAAATTGGGACCAGACCAGTATGATGAGCCTAAACAATGTGGCATACTCGCCCTTGTGTTTTTATTTATATTTAGAGTCAGTTGGAACATCACGCACTAGTTTCCCCAATTCGAGCCAATATGCAACTCAAATGTCCTGTGGGTAGACCCTCATCGCGAGCCTATGGGGGTGTACCCTATATAAGACCAAGACCATTGTTACGTGTATAAAATCATAATAATGGGTATTTGGGAAACATATGTATTACATTTGACATAGACTGCCTTTGGTAGGCCATCACATTATTATTTGTAGTAAAAGTAGGCATGAGACATCACCTAGGAAAATTAATAGGATCTTCAAAATAATGAATAACTCATAAGAAATTATATGATAAGTTAACAAGGAAAATGCATAGGTTACAATTTTATATTGTGCATTGTCACTTACACATTCATAGGTTATAGTTCCACATATGAGTTTCTAGTATTCAGTCATTTCTAGTCGCTCATTTTGTTATTTGGCTCCATGAGAATCCTTATATGTCTACCTATTATTTCATATACGTTATGTACCAGTACATGTTATATATATACCAACGTTCTTATGTTAGGATATCTTTTTACATATATGATTCGGTGTACTAGAGCGAACTTCTATATTAGGCACTCAGCCTATATTCAGCAACACAATCAGTGGGCTCTTCTTTCACTCAAAGCTAATAGTTGTCTAGTACTCGTTAGTCATATTAAATATATAACATAGGTATGTCCGAGTTTTGTTACCCAATCATTTGCAGTTGTATAGTTACAGTTTTGTTAGAAGCTTCATGGATGGTGTAAAGTAATCATATGTAGTTATAGTTCTAGTTTACATGTAATTCTTTGATATTGCCTTAATAATAATAGTTCTTCCAATTAATACATGTTAGCTATATAACATGTGTTTATAGGGTTTATGTATATCCTATCTAGGCTTGGGTCTTGACATACTTGGTATCAGAGCATAGGTTCTATTGTGCCAGGAAGTCTACAAAATCGTGTCTAGTAGAGCTTTACTTATGAATGTGTTGTACACCACATTTTTAATTGAGTGACTATTTGGACATTTATGAATTTTAAACTCATTTTTTGATTTAGATTATTCAACAAAGCTATGTCATAAGAAATTACTCCCGATTCATATTCTGTTTAAAAGTTATCTGTCATGCAGTTTCTTCCTGTTTGAGAGGAACCTCAAATGATACCAAGGGCAAATAATATCATTCCTAAAATAGGCAGCTTCCAGTAATTAACCTTTGAACTGTTAGTTATGTAGAGACTCCAAATCTAGCTCTTTTGATTCGTAGTCAATTATGAAAGAAATGTGTACAGAGGTTCATGATTCCTCTACCATGATAGTTGCACTAGTGTTACCCCTTGTTTGTCTAAGTAGGAATAAAGGGTATTACATATATTATTATTTAATTAAGAGTTGTTTATCTATATAGAAGAGAAGAGACATGTATCCTAATATACCCACTGTAGAAGATTTCAGTTGACTTCTAAGGTTGTAAGCTACTGCATGATACCTCAATTGTTCAGAGGATTTAAGACTATGAAATATGCTTTGTGTTTGTCCTCAGTGTTATACCTAGGAAATTTTATATAAGGTACACATTAAGATTGGAGGAGATATTGTTAGATAAATTTTCCACACTAATGTTAACCACAGTCCACATGTATCCCTAGTTGGCAGACAAGTCCTAGAACTTTTATAGGACATTGTCCTAGGCGAGTGAATAGATGATTCCCATAGAATACATGCATTTGATTGTCTCGAGTAGGCAATAGCCTATATGAGTCCTTCTATGTCTAGAAAGCTCGGGGATTAATGTTTTAATCATATGATATATAGGTAAGAATGTATCAATTGCAATTTGTATTGGGTTAACAGAAGACTAGTATGCAATGAAAAGGATTGAGTTGAAAGATATTGAGGAGTTATACACAAGCTAAGATTAATAAGATGTCCAAGAGTAAAGCACAGCATTGATTGAGTATTTGTAATAAGATAGTTATTATGCATGACTTATGTGATGGTTAGGGGAGGTCACGAGGGATAATTCTCTAGTCTCAGTATTTGGTAGCATGTTATTACGAGAACTAGTGCTTGCATTAAGGTGAGTTTTGGTACCCAATAATTCTTGATCTCATTTTTTCCGAAAAACTCTAGTTTTGGTTTTGATAATACTAGAATTAGCATGGTAATCAAAGAATCTTTTTTATAAAGGATGCGTTGGTCATTATGGTAACCAGGAAGCACTTGCATCATCGTAGTAAAATAAAAAGGGGATAGTATATACAAATGTGCATAGATCACTGACAACTAGTTAAGAATGTCATAAGACATTAATAGAGCTCATTGAATTACTTTCCAATATAAGGGATGACTTCATGCTTGTATTCACCTGATACAAGTTCATCGTAGGTTTTCTCATTATAGTTTGACTAAGGCGGAAAAAAAAGGGTTTGGACCACCCTTACTTGTGGTGGTGTCATAGCACTTTTTCCGAGTATGGTTGGACTCTTGTTTTCAAGCCATAGTGGCTAATCATCAGATGTCATAAATTATGTCAATAATGACCGAGTTTCTTGTTATAAAGTATTTGATACCCAACTATCTCACATTTATATGAGGATATATAGGGTCTAATAGGCTCCAAGCTTAGTAATAAATTATTTGATACAATGGAGTCAAAGTTGGTTTAACCTTTCACTCTGGTGGAAGTAAATGTATCATCTAGAATTAGTTGTAATTTGCTCTTACTTGAGACGATTAAATGACTTCATGGAATTTCCTAAGTTCTATAGAGGCATTGAATGGAATAAGATCACGTTATTTTAATCTACATATGCATATGTTAGATTACTTTTTGTAGGTGATCTTAGGCGTATTTATACACCTATGTGGCATTATCTATGCGCGTTAAACTTAGTTTTGAGGACTTCTTGAAGTGTTTAATGAGGTATTAAGGGTGTAATTGTGTATTTATGTGTTGAATAACATGTTTAGAGTGTTTAAGGTTCATTTTAAATAAGTTAAGAATCAAAATGATCAAATAGAGTTTAGACGAGAAAACTAGTGGTGCTAGCTTGAGCTATGCTTATTCTAGTGTACTTTGATTAGCTCTATTGTGTTGTATAAACTAATGATTGTTATATGATATTTTAGGATACAATTTTATATGTTTTTTAAAGCTAATTTAAGCCTACAAACAGGTTATAAGAAGTGGGTAAACAAGGAGCAAACGTATAAGAAGATAGGAGCAAAATAGAGAAAATCCTCCCCTTTCAGGAGGTGCCTTGCGCCGCAACCCCCAAAAGCATGAGACGGGCCATGAACCACACCACCTAATGCAAGGATAAACTGTCTTGCCCTTGGTTTTGGTGGGTTTCACACTCCCAAAGGCTGGCTTTTGGCCTTGTGGTGCAAGTCCTTTCATGGGTGTCCAAAAGTTGATTTTTATATTTAAGTGAAGGACAATATTGTAAATGCATATATTTTGTGTTGGGAAGCCCATGGAAGAGAAAAAGAACAATAAAAGGAGTACTTAGTCACAATCGTACAATATTTTTGGATCACCACAATATTGGAGAGAAGAGAAGGCATTAAAGGGGCTCTACACTAGGGTTTATCTCTTTAACTTAGTTTTGTTGTAGTTTTACTTATGAATTCCATTATTATGATTCTTTGTATGACTACGATTTGCTAAAAACTCTCATTCCAGGTTTGAGGCTATGATAATGATTGTGTAATGATGGTTTGATTTTTGGTTTATATGTTTATCAAGTATGTGATTATTGTCATGTTCTTGATTTACTATTCTAAAGCGTCATAAATATTAAGATAAATATAATTTCCAAATTTAATTAACCATAGGAGTGGAGTGATGGAAAAAGAAATAAAGGAGTGTGGATCATGTACTTAATCATTAGATACTAATTGTTAGAGGATGATTTGCAATACGAATAAGGATATACCTAAAT